>NC_142805.1:9556071-9639022 GCF_049724085.1 Artemia sp. Qi Xiang Cuo
CTCTTACTAACATGAATTTTAAAGAAAACTATTACTCTTGTGGAACTCAATCCTCATTTAACTCAACCCCGTGCAACTGAACCCCCCCCCCTTTGTAACTGAACCCCTGTATAACCGAAACCCCCGTGTAACTATAGCCCCTTTAACTGAACCCTCGTGCAACTCAACCCCCCATGCAACTCATCCCCCTCAACACACTTCAGCTATTTCTTTTGAAATTGAAAATACTTTTCAAAAATTACTTATTTATTATACAGACCACATCGGTGAGCTTAAGCTATGTCAAGTCACAATATCATTATATCGTTACTTTTCAATTAAGCTATTGAATACCTTCTAGAAATGTGTCTTGTAAGCGTTAAATCTATTAAGTATCTGATGTAAGCATCCCATTCTTTAATTATCCCGTGAGGTATTCTTAACCATGGTAATACCTTTACGCTAATACATCTTCGCAAAAAAATTCGCAAATCTCGTAAACTAAAGAAGTAATTACATCACTGTTGTTAGCTCCATCATTAATCTCCAATAGTGTAAATGCACCCCTAATTTTTTTTTCCTCTACTAATATCCTTGCAAATAAAAACTATTCTCTTTGAATTCAAGTCTCTTACTAATATGAATTGTAAAGAAAACTAAAAAGATACACCGGTTTTTCCAACACGGATTTAACCTAAAAAAAAACTTGTATATCATGAAATAGAAATTCATTTAATTGTGTCGGAAAAAACTTGAACCAAAACAGATTATACCAAACCTGTTTGGTAGGGGCGCGCACTCAAAGTATATAGCTTCAAGCAAAGTCCATATGATATTTCAAATTGCTTTAGCTTCTATAGAAATGGCACCTCTTTACAAATGACACTGGTAACCCAATTACTTGAAAACTTACACACATATCTATGCCTCAGGCGTAAGTTTGAATGTAAGTTTTTAACCTTTATATGACTTACTACTCACAAACTGTTTGATTGCCTAAATCACGGTTTCTTAGATTCTTGTCGCAGGCAGTTTCTTGGCATAGGACGAATAGGAAGGAATAAACATAATAATAATTATCCTTATTCTTCCAGTCGGCAAAGCATTTCAACGGAGACAGATACGCTTACCTCATTCAATTAATGGACAGCATATTTCGAAATTGTTTCCTGCTGCAAAGGAAAAATGTAATCTTTAACTGAATAAAATATAAAATAAATAAGTTTTTTTAACTGAAAGTAAGGAACGACATTAAAACGAGCAGAAATTATTCCGTATATAAAAGTGACTGTCCTCTCCTCAACACTTCGCTGTTTCCGCTAAAGTTTTTTATTGTTTTAAAGAGTAGAATAGTGACAAAGAGTCAAATTTTTGCGTAAAGAGCGAGTTGTTGATGAGGGGACAGCCTATTTCACATAAGGAATCATTTCTGTGCATTTTAAGTTTTAATGTAGCTCCTTACTTTCAGTTAAACAAAAAATTGTTTTTAATCTAATTTCTGAACGTTTTTCAAATAATGTAGTTTTGAATTTGACTCACGGTACATGAAAAATTAAAACGAAACTGTATATTAATGTTGGCAGATTTATTCCGTATATAAAGGATTCTCCCCTCCTGAATACCTTGATCTGTCTGCCTAATCTGTTAGCACTTTCAAAAAAGCTTCCTCTTTTAATTAAGTGGCCCCAGTGTTTCAGTAGCCTTTCTTAAGAAATTGCAACAAACAGTTAAACTTTAACGTAAAGAGCAAGGTATTGAGGAGGGGCAATCTTTTATATATAGAATAATTTCTGTTCGTTTTGTTTTAATGTTGCTCCTAACTTTCAGCAAAAAAAACTTGTTTTTTTATTTAATTTCCTATAGCTTTTTAAATAATACCGATATATCTCGCCCACCCTTCATGAAATACACGCCCCCCGCTCATGGAAAAATCCTCAGTGGAAATTTCATCCAATGTTAAGTGCATCCCTCCCCGTCAAATTCCTTCCAGACAGTTCCATCCTTGCTGACTCCCTCCCCCCCCCCCTCCTAAAATTACCTGCGGACGATTCTGTCTGAAAAATTCTCCTTAGTATTCTATTCCCGGAAACCAAAACATGCGGAAAATAATCCCCGGATAATTCCCCCGGAACATCAGCACATATAAAATTTGGCAAAGAGAATGCACGACAATTAAAAAGAAGTTCGTACAGTAATTCTGTCAAATCCCCTCAGTGTAACATTTCCCCTGGAAAAATTCACCTCACAGAAATTCCCTCCTCCCCCCCCCCAAGGAAGATTCTTCTTGTAGAAATCCACCCCAAGCACACCCCTCTCCCCTCCTGAAAAATGTCTGTATACGTCCCAATTACAGATACTATACGTAAGTAATGGGAAAATTTCATAACTTACAGGCCTCTCATCACGAACTTTGAGGGGGTAATTTCAACCCTAAAGACATAGTTATTTGATTTATCAACTATACTAAGCAAAGTGGCTATCTCAGAATTTTGATCTGATATTTTTGGGGAAAAATGGGCGTGGAACAGTTTTCCTCCAATCTTTTTGGTCACTTAAAAATGGCACTTGAATTCTAATTTCCGTTCGAATGCACCCTCTCCCGATTTTCTATGATCATTATTTCAATGCTATCACCCCTGGGAAAAGAACAAACAAGCACGCATCCGTGATTTGTCTTCTAATGTCTTCTAATAGTCTTTTTGTACGGTTTGCACTAGTTCAAAGTAATTTAACAATGCTTTCATATAATTCCGAGATGTTTCAAATTCCTGTGACACCGTTTTATTTTCTTACTTAATAAAGAGATCTCTGATCATCAACTACTCTCCTATTCGCATCGGCTTATCGAAAAAGAGGCATTCTGAACTATTTCAAATGTCCAAAATTTAAAGCAATAAATTGAAAAATTCCCTGTTAATTGATGATTTTTGAACTGTACTGTAAAAAATGTCAATAAAAATATATTTGCACCATACAGCATAAACAAATACAATTTTCAAATTAATTTCTAAGATAAAAAAGAGAAAATTAGTTACAAAAAAAACCTTTGTAGAACTCTGTTGGATAAAAATTTATAAACTGCGTTAATGTTTGAATTAATAGAAAACCAGTTATAGACAGGGTTGCCACCGTTGGTGATTTATCACCAAATATGGTGATTTTTTTGTTTGGTGATTTTTTGGTGATCTGGTGATGTTTCGGACCTAAAATTTGGTTGTTTCATAATAAAATTTAGTGATTTTACTATGATTGTGTTCCTACTTTTGAACATAGTGAGGCAAATTCTGATGAAAAGACTATTCAACAGACTTGATTGTCCGTGCATGGCGAATTTATTGCATATCCAAATAGCCAATCAGAGGAGATGACCATAAACCGTGCCTGCTATCTATATTAACAAAGAAGAAAATTTAAGGAAACTATAATAAAGAATAGTTGCAGGATCTATGACACGCGGTTCGCTTTTAAGTTTGTTGCAGCTGCAGATAATATATTATATTATTTCGATTTTAGCCTATATTCACATCCTAACGTCTGAGTAGGTAGGTTATAAACATATTTCTAGTCTTCAACTACTATAATAGGCAGAGATGGGCTATACTCTGGATGAGGTATAATCCCAGCTGAGGGGCTCTTGACTATCTTGGGAAATAGTTGCACTAGGAGAGTCAAACTTTCAGGAACTAACTCAGACCCTTAATCATGCCCCAGAGAGGTGTTTTCTAGCTCTCAATTTAAGATCATTACTGTATTATTTTTCATGAAATTCAGAGGAATCTGGTTTAAAAGAAGTTGGTTTCACAGTCCTCGATGCATTTACAAGATCCAGACTTCCGATTGAAAATAGGAATACTTGTTCCAAACCCTAAATCTAAAATACTTGTTGAGCGTAGAGTGGATGGGAAGTTAATTGAAGCTCAGGAAATTATAAAAATACCCTGCTTCTAAACAAAGAATTAGTCAGGTTAAGAGAAAACTTCCAAAATCTAGTAAAAGCCGTGTTTTCAGGCTCAGCGGGTTCGAACACGGGTTGTTCTAGCTTAGTTTCAAGTTTCTAGTTTTTCGTCTAGTTTTTTCTAGTTTCAACGGGTTCGAAGCTTCAACCCCGTGTTTGATACACTAGATGCACTGCTGCACAACGCTTGATGCACTAGACGCGAACAACCCGTGTTTAAAGACGGGTTGTTCACGGATCAGCAGGTTCGAACACGGGTTGTTCTCGTCTAGTGCATTAAGCGTTGTGCATCAAAGCATCTAGTGTATCAAACACGGGGTTGAAGCTTCGAACCCGCTGAAACTAGACAAAACTAGACGAAAAACTTGAAACTAGACGAGAACAACCCGTGTTCGAACCCGCTGAGCCTGAAAACGCGGCTAA
This sequence comes from Artemia sp. Qi Xiang Cuo, assembly GCF_049724085.1. NCBI lineage: Eukaryota > Metazoa > Arthropoda > Branchiopoda > Anostraca > Artemiidae > Artemia > Artemia sp. Qi Xiang Cuo. The sequence goes on from NC_142805.1 coordinate 9,560,429, forward strand.
AGCATTCTATCCCAGTCCCCTTTATTCAAGGGCGGATCCAGAATTTTCTTTAGGGGGGGGCGCAAAATAGGTTGATCCGATAAACTTGCGTTAGGAACAAGTTTAATTAACGCAAACTTGAGTTAAGTAAGTAAATTACACTACTTTTGACTACGTTAGGGGGGCGTCCCCCCCCGCCACGTCCCTCCCCTAGATCCGCCACTGCCTTTATTGTTCCTAATGAAAGCACAAATTTGCATGAACAGCATGGTGAGAATTCTCCAAGTGAGGCTGTTGAAGAAGTAACAGAGGTAGCTTATTCTGTTAAAAAATCTGTAAATGCGACATTTCTTCAGATGTTTGTGATGCAGGATGCTTCTGTTGTAAAGAGTTCTGGTACAAACGTTATATCTCCATCTGTTTGGTAATAACAGGACAGTCAAGAAACCTAAGTTGTGATGAAGTTAAATCAGATACTGAAGAAAATGCTGGACAAGAAAGTAATTTCGACATTAGCAGTGTTAATGATACAAACTTTTTTGAAGAGTCAGATGCATCGTTTAAGGCTCGTCCAGGTAAAAAACTGCCATGAACTTTCAAAGGAAGACACATGGATGAGGACACTAGTTGCAGTGGAAGTTAAAAAGTAAATTAAGCAGTCAGAAAAAAAGAAAGAGACAAACCTTTCGTTCACCTTATCGCCTCGGCAAGGACAAATTCAAGTTTCTCAAGTAACTGAAAGCACGGGAATACGATTTAGTCGTAGGATTGAAAGTGACCAAGATCTTGATCATAATTGATGAATCAACAGACAGAAACCAGTCAAGCAGTTTTTTTCAATTTCGATTTTTTCTGATGCAACAGCTAAAGGGTTGAAGAGGTTAATTGCAGATGAATTCAGTAAATTAAGAAAAAATACCACTGAAAATCATTGTTGCCTTTGCTTCGGACAATGCAAATATCATGCTAGGATCCATGTTAGGATTCCACGGCTTGCAACTGTCGGTTGTACCTGCTATTCGTTTGGGGGAACGGACATTTCTATGAAGGGGAGCCAGATTTCCCAGCATTATTTAAAAAACGATCAGAAATTAAATAAGAAAACAAGTGTTTTTGAACTGAAAGCAAGGAGCAATATTAAAACTTAAAACAAACAAAAATTATTATGAGGGGGCTCGCCCCCTAGTCAATACCTCGCTCTTTACGCTAAATTTTTTTTAAGTACTTTCAAAAGAGCTATCTATTCTAATTAACTGGCCTTTGTGATTCTGGGGTTTGTGATTCGAACAAAATTCGAACTTTAGCGTAAAGAGCGTAGGGAGCGAACTCCCTAATATACGTAATAAAAACATTCGAATATAGAAATTGGTTACGTAAGTTAATTGGTAAGTTACGTCAGAACAAAATTTCGAGAAAGCCAATTAACCAAAAAAAGGAAAATTAATATGCGAATTTCGTTTTAATTGTTCATGTACGGTGAGCCAAAATCAAAGCTGCATTAATTCAAAAACGTTCAAAAACTAACAAGTTTTTTTAACTGAAAGTAAGGAGCGACATTAAAACTTAAAACGAACAGAAATTATTCCATAAATGAAAGAAGATGTCCCCTCCTCAACGCCTCGCTCTTTACGCTAAAGTTTGACTCTGTCTCAAAACTTTGTTTTTTAAAACAATAAAAAACTTTAGTGTAAAGAGCGAGGCGTTGAGGAGGGGACAGCCCCTTTCAAATACAAAATAATTTCTGTTCTTTTTAAGTTTTAATGATTTGCTAGATGTTTTCCAGAGAAATTGCTTAAGGATTGTTCTGGGTACCCGGCTGACTGACCGTATTTCAAACAATAGGCTATACGAAAAATGTGGTTCAATACCGCTTTCTAGGTCTATAATGAAAGAAAGGTTGAGGTGGTTAGGGCATGTTGTGCAGATGAAGGATGACAGATTGCCGAAGATTGTTCTTTTCGGCCAACCATCTAGGGCTAAACGGAAAGCAGGTCGTCCCCGTCTGGGGTGGGAGGACGTCATAAAGAAAGATTTAAAGGAAATGGGAGCTTCGTGGGCGGGTGTAAAAAGGGAGGCTTTGAATAGATTGGGGTGGAGGAGGAGTGTGCGTAGCTGTGTTGGCCTCAGGCGGCTTGGTGCTGCGATGAGTTGTTAGTAGTAGTAGTAGTAGTAGTATTTAAGAGTCAGAGTGACCGGAGGGATACTAGCCCCCCTCCGCTAACGTCCTCTTTTCCCCAAATGTATCTAACGGGAATTTTGAGATAGCCCTTTTGTTCAAATGGTTTTAAGATCATATAACAAACCCTTCGGGTTGAAACAATCCCTCAGAACCTGGGGGCAAGGATTGTAACTTGTACCCCGAGGTTACGTAAGGTTCTTATGGAAGAGTGTTTTTTTAACTTTAGAGGAGGCTCTTTAAATTGGAAATTGAAAGTTCTATTTCCCTTTTAAATGTCAAAAGTGATGGGGGGGGGGGGAATAAATTACTCCTCCCAGACATCTTCTTTTCCGCTAACGTATCTGATCGAAATTTTGAGATGGCCATCTTGTTCAAAATAGTCAAAGGTTGTAAATTAATCCCTGCCCTAAGGGCAAGGGCTGTATGTTAGGCAATTCTTTCATTATTTACATATAGCATATTTTATCGACTTTCTATGAGGATTATTATTACTTTCCAAAGACCCAATGTTAATTCAGGTGAGCCTTTCAGATAATATTGAAGGGAATATTGTACTAAATCAATACACGTTATGTGTGTACGGATTGTCAAAAGGGTTTAACTCAGGAATGACTGAGTACATTTATTTGGAAATTTCAGGAAATGATAAGGAAGATGACCAATTGACCAAAAAGGTAATATTTCCATGCTACTATTACTACTGAATCTACCACTCCTACTACTGCTACCATTACATATAGCATATGTTATTGACTTTGCATAAAGATTATTATTAATTTCCAAAAATACATAGGGCATTCAGGTGACCCTTTCAAAGAATTTTGAAGGGAGTGTTGAACTGAATCAAAACTTGTTATGTGTGTACGGTTCGTCAAAGGAATTTAAAGGATTTTTCAGTAAAATGCAATATTAGCGTGAAGAGCGAGGTTTTAAGGAGGGGACAACCTCCCTCCTAAACATAATAATTTATATTTGTTTTAAGTTTTAATGTTACCCTTAACTTTCAGTTGAAAAAACTTGTTTTTTATTTAGTACAGATTAGATAGATCAGATTTATTGCAAAAAGCCTGCTGGCCATAGAAACACAAAATACAGTCAGAAAACAAAGCTCGAGGAACAAAACACAACTTTAAATATTGCAAGCCAAGAAAAAAAAACACACAACAAAATAACAACAAGGTCCAACATTAAAACCAATAAAAAACAACCATAATAAACTTCCATTCCAAAAAACTGTAACAAGCTATCCCCTTAAACATGATTCCCTATGTTTAATCCCTAAATGAAGAAACCTGCACTTTTATAGCAAGCGAAATTTCTGCTAGATGTGCCCGGGGTGTTACCATTTCGACTAACCGCCAGGTAAAGCATAGAGTATATTAAATACATAGCCTAACCTAGGCACCTTTTCCCCTCTAAACCCAAAACACTAAATTTTTAAAATCTTAGATGTTATGACGGTTAGGGATTCTGAGGGATTTTTTTGTCGATGTTATGACGGATTGTGTCGATGCCCTTACGTTAGTGCTCCTAACTGTTAGATGTTATGACGTCTTCCCATTGTGCCCATTTATCTAGAGATGGTAGTTTTAGCTAGTGACAAGGAAATCTTAGGTTCAACCTCAACAGCAGGGAATTTTTCGATCAATTATCTTTACTTATTAAATTATAGTTACAGACTCGTTTTTAATATTAATTTCAAAAAGTGTTTCCTACTGTAAATTCCTACTGTAAACTACTGTAAATCACCGTCAATAAATAAATGAAACTCAAAAAGAAGAGAATTTACAATAAGTAACCGATTCAAACTCAAAACGAGCAAAAACTACCATGAGTGGGAATAAAAACCCTTATGCCTTCTCAAGACCAGAACATAATCTGTTTTTTTATTTTTCATTTAACGATGATAAGAGATGTGGCTTCTTGGTTGTTTTCTCTGTTTGCACATCCTCAATCAGAGTCTATATTGATAATGCAACCAAAGATAAAGAGAACATTAGAAACTTCTTATTAACAGATGCTAAAAAGAGAATAGCCTGATCTAGAATAGAGAAGTTTGAATACTTCGTAAAAGAAAGATGTCAGTCGTAAAAAATTAAGGGCTGAAGACTTAATTTTGGTTTCCTCATTCAGTTTCAAGCAAGCTGAATCTATAACATAAAATGGCGTATTATATATAACATTATCATATATAAAACTAATTCACTTGTATGTTTTAGTGCTTACTGTGAAAGCTCGAAATTTACAATAGTATTACCACAAAAGCTTATTTGTAAAAATAAGGGGAAAAAGTTTTAAAAAACAATCATCTTAAAACCTAAATAGATTTCATTTAAAAATTTAAAAACATCATTGTTTATCATCTAGTGGCTTCTGATATAAGTAGAAAGCGCTAATTCATGCAATTAAATATTATTTGTAATATAGCAAAACATGAATGTGAAATCGGAAAATATGGTGGCTAAGATATACCATATGGCAGCTTTAACAATGTCTCAATTATCCATGGCATTCTTAAAATGCGCATCAAAATTGTTTTGAAGGTAAATGTAATCGCAATAAAAATTGTTAAGTTGCAATAAAAGACAAGGAAAAGATTATCTGGAATATATTAAATGTAAGGATAAAATTACGAAATATGACTGTTCAGAGGTACCACACGTCAGATTTAACAATCCTGATGATCCTTAGAATTCTTAAAACTAAGAGCAATCAATTCTGTTAATAAGGGATGTTTATGCATTAACACGGTTGGTAAAAAACAAGCCATGGACTCTGTTTCACCATGACCAAAAATTACATTTATTTAGCATGCATTTAAGAAAGCCGCAAGGACTATCCCCTATCCCCACCCGTAAAAAATATTAATACCTAATTATTCGAAACATTTTTCACATGGAGATTCTATGATAGTATTATCACTAAAGTTTATTTGTAAAAAGAAGGGAAACAATTTTAAATTAAAGAAAAATTCAAGTAAATTGTATTTTAAATTTTAAAAACAGCATTGTTTATCATTTAGCGGTTGCTGGTAAAGTAGAAAGCGCAGTCACAAAATCATTTTTTTTATTATTATTAACAATATTATTCGTAATATAGCAAAAATGACTATAAATCGTGAAATGGGGTTGCTAAGAGTTCCTACGTGGTAACTCTAAGAGTCGTAATAACTAAAAAATCTTTGCATTGATAGTACTATTGTGACTCCTATTTTCTTTTTGATTTACTCCAAACCAAAATACACCGTACTTTAGCTCTCCTATTCTTTAGATCAATTTTCTTTTATATCTACTGGACCATAATTATAATTTATAGGTTTAAATACAATTCTTCAATCCAATTCTGGAAAACTAAGGTCACTAAATATTATTTCCTTAAGTTACTAATCTTATTTATCAGTCATCTGTCCTATTTATCCGGAATCAGTCATTCAGTTGTGTCCTAAATTAAATAAAAAAACAAGTTTCTTTAGATCAATTTTCTTTTATATCTACTGGACCATAATTATAATTTATAGGTTTAAATACAATTCTTCAATCCAATTCTGGAAAACTAAGGACACCAAACACTATTTCCTTAAGTTACTAATCTTATTTATCAGTCATCTGTCCTATTTATCCGGAATCAGCCATTCAGTTGTGTCCTAAATTAAATAAAAAAACAAGTTTTTTCAACTTAAAGAAAGGAGCAACATTAAAACTTAAAACGAACAGTAATTATGACGTATACGAGGGAGTTCGCCCCCTATTCAAGACCTCGCTCTTTACGCTAAAATTCTAATTTTGTTCGAACCTCAAATCCCTGAATCACAAAGGCCGTTTAATTAGAATAGATAGCTCTTTCGAAAGTACTAAAAAAAACTTGTGAGTAAAGAGCGAGGTATTGACTGGGGAGCCAACCCCCTCATATACGTAACAATTACGGTTCGTTTTAAGTTTCAATCCTGCTCCTTACTTTCGGTTGAATCAAACTTGTTTTTTTGTTTTATTTCTGATTGTTTTTTAAATAATACTGGGAAATCGGGCACTCCCTTAATAGAAACATCCTTCCCCCAAAGAAACGAACTCTATGGAAAGATCCTCCCATGTAATCCCCTCCTCCAACACCCTCCCCCACCTAGAAAAAATCCCTCCTGAAAACGTCAGTATACTTCCCAATAGCCAATCCTATATCTAAACTATGGGCAAAGTTCATAGCTTGAAGCCCCTCCCCCGGGAACTGTGGGGGAGTAAGTCATCCTCAAAGACATATTTATTAGATTTTCCACTATGCTGAACAAAATGGCTATTTCAAAATTTTGATTGGGTGACTTTGGGAAAAAATAAGTATGGGAGAGGCCAAATTGCCCTCCGATTTTTTGGTCACTTAAAAAGAGCCCTAGAACTTTTGATCTCATGATATTCTAGGACTACCGGATCGATATGATGACCCCTGGGAAAAGAAAAACAAAAACCAACACGTATCCGTGATTTTTCTTGTGGCAAAAAGTACAAAATTCCACATTTTTTTAGATAGGAGCTTGAAACATCTACAGTAGGGTTTTCTATTACGCTGAATCTGACGGTTTGATTTTCATTAGGATTATATCACTTTTAGTGGGTGTTTCCCCTTTTTTCGAAAACAAGCCAAATTTTTTCAGGCTCGCAACTTTTGATGGGTTAGACTAAATTTGATAAAACTTACATATTTAAAATCAGCATAAAAATCAAATTCTTTTGATGTATCTACTGGTATAAAAGTTCTGTTTTTAGAGTTTCGGTTACTATTGAGCCGGGTCGCTCCTTACTTACTGTTCGTTACCACGAACTGTTTGATTCTCGCTGTACTGTTATTCAACTACATATATATTTATCCCACCTCTGGAGGCTCAGATTCATTTTTAAATAATCTTAGACAACTAAGAAATGGGTGGGTAATAGTATTAATAAGATATATTTTAGAAAAGGACACTTTACTTTAGCTCCCCATTCTTTAGACCAATCTTTTTTTATATTTATTGGATCATAATTATGATTCGTAGGTTTAAATCTGATTCTTTAATCCCGTTTTCGGGAAACTAAGGACACTGCATACTATTTCCTTAATTTACAAATCATATTTATCAGTCACCAGTCCTATTTATCAGGAATCAGTCATTCAGTTATATACTGAATTCTTATCATGCTGGTATTAAATTCCATTTACATTTAACCCACCCCCGGAGGCTCAGACTCTTTCTTAAATGATTCTAGGAGATTAGTAAAAGGGTGGAACATATTACTAATAAAATATATTTTTATAAAAGGTCAATAGGTGAAAATAGTTCTTGGAAAACAATAAAGCTTAGTGTGTTAAATTAAGTCAGGATTTTACTGTTTTGAAAATACAATAGTTTTCTTAAACGTTACAAATTTATAAATAACTGACCCGATCTTTCGATCCCATCCCTTTCTTTCTCTTTTCCTTTCCTTCCCCTTCGTTTTCAAACAGATTTCACTGTACTTGCATGGCTTCATCCAAAATACAAATGGTCCAAAAAAACTAAAAGAGGTTTTATACCGAGCTGTGGAAGATCATCAGCAACTGTTCAACTATAAATTGTACCAGCTATTCAAGAACAAACTCGGCGACAGGGCTTTATCCAATTAGAAAGTGTTTGAGCAGTACAAAAAGCTACTCGTTCTTCAGTTGGGAGATCTATAAGCTGACATTCTTGCTTGGTTCTCCCTTGGAAGGCTCAGCTATTTTCGGAAAAGCTTGAACCTATTCAAAACCAAAAACTCTAAAACTTTTGAAAAAAGTTTACTGTGAAGAAAACATATTGTGAGAAAACAAGACAAAAAATGCCCTAAGAAAACACCTAATTCTTGCCAAATTTTACATCATTTAAACCCCAAAACTACGAATTTATATTTTAATTAGCCTGTATTAATTCTTAGCCCTTTAGCTTTAGAGCCAAGTGGTTACTCAATTTGTATTAAACCCTAAATGCTATCTTCTGCCGGTGCATCACTAAAATAAAATAAACGAAACAAAAAAATAGAATATGATCACTTTATTTCTAAGCTGTAAATCTTGATTTAAATGAATAGTACCACTGAGACAAAAAAAAAAAAATAAATAAATATTAGTATTGAAAAGAAAAAGAAAATGCACTGAGTTTGTTCTCCTTTCCGTGAAGTAAACATAATCTGCGTATTGATATGAAGTGAGGTTTCAGTTTGGTGCGCTTCCTAACAAATTGTTGAAATCACTGGGAAGCAAAGTCTTATATACAAAAGGGAAAAAAGGAACAGGGAAATATTTTGAATTATTAGAGTATCTTGGAGTGCACATTCACAACTAACTTGATAAGCTCTTGTGATTGTCATGGGTGGCAATTTGGAAAAACAGAAAGTTTGCCTTTTGAGTATTGTCACAGGAAAAAATTAGAAAACGACAAATTACCCCCTCCCCTAGGTTGTAAAAAGTTGGTCATTAGTCTAATAAAATTTATAACAAGAAGCCCTTAGATTATTTCGGTAATTGTGTTTAACTTATCTATAACTCAAATTACCTGATATAACCCAAAATAAGGCAACTATAACAGAAAACAAAAACAGAAACAGAAATCTTGGAAATTTATTTCTAATCCCTTTCCACTTTATGTCTCTTCTCCATGTTTGATCCCTGAAAAAATAAATAAAAAGATAAATTTTAAGAGTGCATTTTCATGAATTGATTCACATAGGCCTATCAGTTTATTTTTTCACTTCAATTTTCATTGCATTGGATGCATTGTGTTCTAAAAAAACCCTAGTAAACAAATGTGGTGAATGGAACTTGGAACTGAATTGATGGACTTGGAGCTAATGGCCTTGATGGGTTTATATGGGCTTGGAACTGACTTGAACAAGCTAAATGGATCACACACAAGATTATCATTAGCCAATCCGCAGCTAAGTATATTTTAAACCAGGGTTAAGCAGCCTATAACCCATGGGTCGTCAACTGAACCATTTAATAATTTAAAGTGACCATTTTAGTTTCAAAAATCTGTAGTAAAATAAAGTAAGATAAACAAAATTTTGAATATAACAAGGGGCGTTCATAGACCTAATTTCTTAAAATTTTTAAACTCTGGGGGCCACCTGAAAAATATCAGTGGGGCGAATTATATAAATTAATTTTTTTTTAAACTTTATATGTAGAAAAGGACTTTGAAAATAATTTTAAAACACAACGAAAGGGGTATTTTTAAAACTAAAGATGATATATGCATAATTCGGTAGCAACAGGGGATTGTAAATGTCTATTGTTAAACCAAAACTGTTTGAAAACAGTTTTTGGAGATCGAAATGTTTCATTAATCATCAAAGGAATATGTCTGTCAGGCAAGCATCTCAAATCACTGTTGTATTCATATTCTTGGGATGATGCCAAAAAAGGTGCCTGGAAACAGATCTCAGATAACACTTACAGTGCATCTAATTGAGAAATCTATTGCGCAAATAACTTATTACGATGTAGTGACGTTTAGTACCAGTTGGCCAACGTCCCGGAAACAACACATTGTTTGCCTTAGAATGTATTCCTAAGAAGATAATTTCATCATCAAGTCATTTCATCAATGACTTGTTGGCTCAGTCGAGTAGCGTGTCGTTCTTTTACCATAGGAAAGCAAGGGTCTCAAGTGTGATTCATACATCAGACATTAATCTCATAAAATCAATGGGAACCTTCTTAGAAGCTACAAAATGCATCGTTGCAAAAGAAAATATGTCACCATCTATAACTATATTTAACAATAACGTCATCTATGACTTTGGGTATGAAGTCGACAGCATTGGGGGAATTACCGCTAAACCTTTTTCTTGATCCTAATCCACTAAGGATGTGCTCAGGACCATTACATTACAATAATGATACCTGCCCGGTTGTAGTCATGATCAATTATCAACAGTCAATAATCAATAGTCGGCTCGACATCATTAGAGCACTAAAAGATATCAACCAACTGTTTATTAAAATCCATATAAAAACTTCCTTTATTAGAAACAATGTCACTTCGGCGTTCTTACATAAAATAATGCAATTCCGAGAATTCCTTATCAAAGCGGAAGTATGATAACGCAAGATGTGTGCGCTTGGAATGATAGGATATGTGTGTCGTTAAAGTGCATATAGTAGTTTGGACGGTCTTTCTCGTATTAGAGTACAAAAAGATCTCTTCCGACTGTTTATTAGAATCCATATAAAAACTTCATTTATTATACATAATGTCCCTTCGGCGTTGTTACAGACAAGAATGTAATTCCGAGAATTCCTTATCAAAGTGGAAGTATGATAATGTCAGTTGATGCGCTCGGAATGATATGATATGTGTGCGCTCAGAATTATTGGCTATTGTGGGGTAGTGGGCGCTTGTATGGTGGGCAGTAGCGTATCCAGGGGGGCCGGAGGGCCCCCCCCCCGAATTTTTTTTTTAAGTGCCAATATAGTAAATTCCGAAATGTCCATGCTTTTATGTTATTTGCAACACCCGTTCCTTTTTTCATTTCTTGTTAAATGGCTATCCATTTCTCCGGCAAGCTTATATCATTATTTTATCATCAAACGTGCAATCGCCTCCTGTAATCAAACAAGAAGTCAAGAAATTTTTCTCACTATTTAACCCTCGGAGCTATAAGCACTAGCTTCTCTGCGCTGAAGGAATTGCGATAAGGAATCAGACTAAGAGGCGATAGTTCATTCAAACGGTGCTGTAATTCCAGTGTAAGCTAAGCATTTAAACAGAACGGTCGCGTTAGAGTAAATAAAGAAAATGACGCACGACGCCAGCCCAGCATTAATCATTTCTTAAAGCTTGCAAAAACCAGCAATGACGGTAAGGAGTTTACTACTATTCTGACAATAGTTTGTATTTAGTGGGTTTTGAAGCACGCATGTGTCACTTGTTATTAAATGCAATTCCCAATTTAGATTGAAGACGACCAAATTTAAATTTGGAAATCTTCTCGAAAGAATTTTTCTTACCTATGATCAATTAAAGGAAATAGTAAAAATGATCATTATTTGGGTGGGATCAAACTTTTTTGAAAATTAATCTTTTTCTAGAGCCCAAAATGGGATTATTAATAGTTCAGTCATTTTATATTCTATTTTTTGTGTAACTATGAGCATGGTTAATGTTGGAATACCTTCATATTCCCGTATTTCCAGAAACAAAAAGTAGAATTCCGCAAAAACGGTAATTTTACCGTGTGAAGTGATCCATTAGAGCCGTTCCAGAATTTTAGCCGTGTCTCTAAAATACAATACTTGTGAGGGGGGGGGGCAAACTTTGACCTACCAAACAAGTCACGTACGCATATAATTTAATTAATAAAAGTTAATTGTTTTCAGTTTTTACGAGTTTTACGAGGAAAACGAGTTTTTGCGACCACTATTAAAATCAGGAGAAAAAATGTTCAGATTATGATTTAATTGCCAAAATTGACGTTTGTCCAGGAACAGCGAGATAAGTAATAAAATGAGTAATTTAACGATTCAAGGGCAATCTTTGAAGCCTTGGAACAATCGGGTAGAAAGCATTTCTTGGTACTTTAATGTTAAGGTCACACTACATGATGCTCCAACCGAGGGGCTAATAACTGACCGTCGCAGGTGTCCCTTCCTTCGTGCCTCCGTGCCTCTGGCACACCTGAAACAGCGTGTTACTGGAAGCGAAGGAACACGGTTTTATCTTTGGTTTATGGAAAGCGTACGACACGTTTTTTACGACGGCAAACTATCTCCTCTTGAGAGGTTATCTTTACTTGGTCGTGTTGTTTACTGCGTTCGACATTGGAGATCCTGGGGCCTAAAAAGTGGACATTATGCTTTGAACGAGAATTTTATTACCACAAACCTTTACCATTGCCTAAAAGATAAATATGCATTCCCTAGTGCTTCTCATTCATCGATTCAAACGGCTTGGGCTCGAACGTCTTTTCAAACTCTCCGACATGAATAGCCAACCGTGTGAAGATTTTTTAGGAAGATGCGGTCTCAAACCAGCACTTACAGTACTGTAATAAACTTTTCGTTCCTCCAACTTCTACCCTCCAACTTCTACACCGAATTCGTCGATATGAAAGTATAACGGATTTTGAACCTCAATATTCTAATGAACAGTTGTCCTTACCCAAGGCCAAGCGAGTTAGATCCATTGGTGTTGTGTCTGTCAGTTCCGATTTTTCTTTGCCCGGGGACGATGAAATGAAGCTCGAGCTAGGGCGAGCTCGTATTGAAAGCCAGCGAAGAATGAAAGCCTTGATACCCGACGACGTACTCTCTGCTTTCGGTCACCAAGTACCGAATGTTCGTCTTTCTGTACTTCACGACAGTGACTCAGACGATAACTCAGAAGAAAATACTCTGTCCGATAAGCAGGAAAAGGCTTCCGTGACTGACACTGAATCGAGCTCGGAAAGTGACGGCATCTTTGAAGATTTGCCAGTGATTGCTCACTGTGTGAAACACCAAGTTGAGAAAAATTGGGTTAGTGAGCCTGCGACGAACATGAAGAATTCTAGGTTTTGTCTTGTCAAGACTTCTGACGGCTCCATAACACCAATAAAAAAATCCACGCTGTTGTGGCTTCTGAGGGTAAGCTCTGAGAAGCTGAGTAGTGACCGATTAAAACATCTGATGGTCTAGGGCCGATGAGTAGGACTACGTGAGTCGCCACAAACCAATGCAGATGTCGGTGTGAAATCGGACAATAAATATCTGAGAAACTAGTTATTTTTTTTAGTTGGTTGCTTTATTTAGCGCTTTTTACTAATAACTCGGTAGTAACAGTTTTTCTGACTGTTGCTTTACAGTTTTCTCTTCAAATACCTAAAGGCCTGGGTTTAATACCAAGAAAGTTGAATTCTAAGTACATTCAGGAAAAAGGGATCTGTTTTTCTTCCGGATTCTTAGATTTCTTTTTTTTAGTACAATTGAGAATCCAAGATCCAAGGGTGCGTGTTGGCACAGCCACTAAACAGAAAATCAGGTATGATAAAAGGGAAAGGGACGTGTGAAGACGTGATAAAAGGCAACTTTTACCGCTGGCCAAGCCATATTGAATAGGGCTGCGAAGCGGGACGTCAATTCTTGGGCGGGAAATTCAAATAACAATGAAACGTGGATGCGTAGACACATTTTTTCGGAACTTTGGCGAATTGTTTTGTCCTAAAATATTTGTCATAGATCCTACTAATCCACCAGAACGTTTTCACGTCGAAATAATAATAGGAATATTGACAATCAGTTGTTAGTTACAACTAGAAACCACGTTTCACGGTACTTTGAATTTCGCACCTTGCTTTTTACGTCATCACCGCGCAGCCCTATGTTGTATAACTTAAAAACCGTGTTCCGGGATTTTTTTTTTGAAATTTCGGGATTTTTTTTGAAGAAAAATCGGAATTTTATTTTTGAGCTGGTGGCAACGCTGCATGTGTAATAGAAAAAAGTGACACCATCAGTGCCATCGTAGGGTTACCTAGTTTTTGCATGGATATCAACAACTTGCAGTCCTCCATTCTTCATCTTTAGGTACATATCAGTTGTTTTCAGTCTTGGGGGTTCTTTTCCTTGCCAAATAAACCCGTAAATGATTTTTTCCAATTTTAAAAGATCGTTTTTGAAGGTGCTGACATATTCGACCGATACCGAATAACAGGCAAGCTGTATATATTTACATATTGCGCCATTTGGAATATGCCTCCGTGCCTCATGCCTCCAGGTGTCCCTCAAAATGCCCAGTTGTTAACCCCTCGGCTCCAACTAGCGCTTCCGTGTGGAACCGATCACACATTTTTTCATGCGAATTCAACATTATTCAGAGTATTTCAATGTGAAAAGCATATAGATCATATAAAATACACATCTTCAGAATGACTGGACATATTAAGATCTTTTGCTGAAAAGGCAATCGTGCGGAAAACGCAGCGTTTCCACATTACTAGATTTTTTCTCTAGATCCTATGTTTTGAAGGATTGAAATTTGGCACGCTTGTTGACCTGGGTCTTGTGTCACGCGTAAAATTTTGAACCCAAAACTCAGAAACTCGGACTAGCACAATAATTCACGCGTTTTGGTTTTGAAGAATATTATAATGTAGAAAATGGAAACCTAACTTTAAAATATAGATAATATCTTCAGTCCTGCTTTAAGAAAATATAGGGTTTGCCAAAAATAAGCAACTAATCTTTGCACCCTTTTTTGTATTTTTTTTCCCAGAAGCTTTGGATCTAAAGCTGAATTGATATCTCTGTGTTTTTTACTTCCCGTCCATTAAAGACCAAGATATTTAATACAACTATGATTAATTATGATTTATCTAATAATTTGTAATTCACACTCTTTTATTCTGGTTTTTTACTTTTTTCTTATTTCTTTTCGTGACTTCATTTCGTCTTTTTAATTTTAGACTTGAATTTTGGCGATGACAGTAGTACCTCTCCTTCTAGTAGTATTGACTATGTTATGAGCGGTGTGGATGCTTCTTGCTCGAAGGGCTAAGATATGATCGAATTTCACCAGCCAACTGAACAGGATTCTGTAGACTCTTCCCGTGTTCTTTCAAAGTTAGATATCGGCTTGTATGCCAGAAAACCAGACGAAGAAACCTTTCAGACGAAGAAAAATACAATCTTTTAACCAGTCACTTCAAGCCGAACCAGAATTTTCCATTTCATTCGAAAGCATTTATCGAAAAGGGAAAAACGAAAGTTCGATCCTTTCAGTACTCTTGGTTACAAACTTTCCCAGAATGGTTGGTCTTCAGTCCACCGTGCATGGGTGTCTTTTGTGCAAAATGCGTTTTATTCGCTTGTCAAGCTGCTGGGAAGGGTAGCCATCAGGTTCAAGGCTCTCTAGTCTCGAAACCATATACAGGACTCAGGGATTTCCTTTCAGACATGCGGGCGCATCAGAACTCTCGTTACCATCTTGATTCAATGATTAGCGCCGAAAGCTTTGTCTCCGTTTATGAAAAACGAACTAGGAGCATTGTGTCTGCTATATCGAGAGCAGAGGCTGAAAAAAAAGAAAACTTGCGAAATTATAACACCAATTCTGCGCACGGTCCTTTTTTGCGGGCGGCATGAATTACCTCTGCGAGGACACAGAGAGGAGAGTAAACTATGCGACGAAACTAACGTAAATGAAGGCATTTTTCGTGGTGTTTTGCGTTTAATGGTAGAGAGTGGAGAAAAATGTCTAAAAGAACACTTCGAAAATGGCGCAAAAAATGCGCAGTATATATCTCCCATCATTCAAAACAACCTGATCGATTGTGCCGCGTTCATTATTATGCCCAGCATTGTGAGTGATGTAAATAGTTCAGTAGCATTTTCAATCCTTGCCGACGAGACTACAGACATTTCCAAAAAGGAACAGTTAGTTCTTGTAGTCAGATACTACAATGAAACCCACCATTAGTGTATATCCCACCATTGGTGGGATACCTGGGTGCTTGTAACTGTTGACCCCATACTACTCCTATATTTATATTCGACTCAATACGTATTCATGTCTACAGATATTATGCAACTAAGGGAATACAACCCATAATGGATAACTTATCTAGATTAAGGATGTTCATCCCAAAAAGTGCACAAAAACAAACTAAACTCAAAAGAATAATCCATCTATCAGAATCCTCTTAATGCTGCGTAATTTATTCGGCTATAATTTCCCCGAGGGGAACCACTCCTCAATGTAACCCTGCTGTGCTGTTAGGAATCTCAGTTTTGGTTAGCAAAACTCGTGAAAACTTTACCCTGATGCCACTATGTGACCACGGAGGCAGGATTTCCCTTTCGGGGATAGGGACGGAGATAGGAATTTATGACGATATGGAGACCCGAAACCATCGAACACCAGAGGCTCTCGAGGTAATAATCCGACCAGGTGGCTAAGATTGTAGACATTCCTATGTTTCACTAGTCTCATAAGTTCAATTGGGAAATATGACCAACAGACTTATTTCAAATATTGTGGAAGGTGTCTTAAACAAAACCCTAAAATTAAGAAAAAATGATATTAGCAGCTATACAATCATACTATTTTTATTTCTGGAATTAGGGTTAAAGTTTTCTTCTCAAAACTACTAAATGATTTATTTGGCAATTAATCATGCTGGGAAGATTCTTCAGTAAAAGCTATGGATGAAATTGGGTTAAAACCCAATAGAAAGGTAAAAAGGTGCTAAGTGAGTTGAAGGTACTATTTTGTTTCGCCAGCTGGTTCAAATATTTTGAAAGAACCAGGGACAACCAAAACAAAATTTTCGTGTTTCCTGGACCAATTTTAAGTCTATTTATACCTAAAAACCTTTTTTTTAAGATTTTTCATTAGGCTGTTTCAAAACTACTAATTTTCTTGAATAGTTTTACATTTTTGTCAGTGTTGTCAATCTGAACTGTCAAAATATGTAAAAAGCAAAGCTAATTAGTTGTATTGACAACACTTTTCGTCTAAAAAATTCAAATGTCAGAATTTGTTGATACTCTAAGACAACTACAGGTTCAAAGGAAAGCTTGTATATGAAGTGGTTGCACCCCTTCTCAATACCTTGCTCTTTACGTTAAAGGTTGAGTTTTTGTCTCAATTTTTTAAGAACAACTCCTGAGACACAAAGGCCGATTATTTAGAATAGGAGGGTTTTATAAGAGTGTTTTTAAAACTTTTGCATGAAGAGCAAGGGATTGAGGAAGGGGGCAACTTCCTCATATATGAAATAAATTCTGTTCATTTTGAGTTTTAAACAAACAAGTCGAATAATAGGAAAATTCTGTATATAAGACAGTGGAACGCAACTTTAAATGAACATTCGAACCTGTATCGAATGGCCGTCCTCAGCAAAACAAATGAAGAAAAAACAAATATAAAAGAACTCACATTAAAATTCAATCGTTAAAACATTTATTTTTTTCAAAACAGCCCTAGCATCCTTACTTCAAGGAAGTTCAACCAGGGCTGAAGGAAGTGATTCCTGCTTGAACTTCCTTGAAGTAATGATGCTAGGGCTGTTTTGAATTTTTCTTTTGTAGTTTTAACGATTTATATATATATATATATATATATATATATATATATATATATATATATATATAAATATATATATATATATATATATATATATATATATATATATATATATATATATATATATATATATATATATATATATATATATATATATATATATATATATATATATATATATATATATATATATATATATATATATATATATATATATATATATATATATATATATATATATATATATAGTACTGGGCCCCGGCACGAGGCAGGCTTCTATATATAGATTCTCACTGTCGTTTGTCTTCTAAACACAGACAATTTGAGTCTTTTCTTGATGTCATGACGTCCAAATGGAACTTAAATCAGAAGTGGTACCTTTGTAAAATTACATTGTTTTTTATTTGACCTTTAACTGTTGCCTCGACTTGTGTTTTGTCATTATGACATAGATATCACTGAACCTTTATTTCTTTTAATTGCTCAGGTGAAGGGACAAAAACTTCTTTTTCTTCCAACGATTTATCTAGTCCAGGTTTTTGATTTTCAAAAGTATAGTAGGCATTGATGACTTTATCCATGTCAAAGTCCAGAACGTAATAATCATCGCTATCATTTTCAATTTGTTTGCTTCGTTTTACCTCGGCTTGTCTTTCGTCATTATGAAATACATATAGCCAAACCTTTGTTTATTTTTAACAAAGGAATGGTGGGCATTGATGATCAGAAAAGAAATATCACTCTAATAATAACGCATTTTGTTGGTAGTTGTCACGGCTTTCTTCCACACTTCGTTATATGTTCATTGTTGATTTTCAGGAGGGAGCAGAACTTTTCAGCTACGTTGTCTTTTCACACGAGAAAATGTAACGTATAAAATTCCATGATTAAAAACTGGAGTACTAACGTCAGCGTCAACAAATTCAATAGTTTGCCCTTGCAACTCATGTATAGTCATGGCAAATGCAGGTCGAATTGGAAATCGATGCCGTTGAACAGTACATCCAAGTTGAATTTTACTAGAGTCCACTGTAACTCGGGATATATAGACTCTTTTTCCTGATTTTTCCCCAGTAATTATATTCTTCTTAATTATGTTGTTGAAAAATTCAGTAACAATAAGGCGAGTTCCATTACACATCCCTTCTGCAATATCTAAATTACGCATAAGTACAAGTATTGTATGTTTTGTATTTTTGAGTCATGCGGTGTTGATATTGCAGTGCCAATTGAATTGGAGAATTTGGAGTAAATTCAATTCCTCCTTTTTCTTTATCTTTTACAGAATCGTAATATGTATACGATTTGCATTCTTCTGGAAGGTGATCGATAATTTTCGCATTTATTTTACTAATTTCTTTGCTGATTGATGCTAAAATAACAAGATCCTTCATTAAACCGAAACTTTGTTTAGACAAACATTTTCCAAAAACTTCCTCAATTAAACGGCCACTGGAAATTATTTCTTCTGGTAATTCAATTTCATTAAGCTCATTTTTAGTCAGATTTTCATTTCCCAGTTCGAGGATGTACTTTGCAAATGCTTCCTCTTCAGGATCGATACGCATATTTTTCTCAAAGGAAACATGTTTGAAATTCTTCCAAAGATAACTTTTTTTTATTGATAAATCGAGTGTTTCACTGTGGTTGCGTCGGGGTTGAACTGGTAAACACTGCCAGAAATCACCTCCAGCAACTACAATTTTTGCACCAAATCGTAGGTTTGGATTTGCAATGGACTGCAACAACTGATCCATATTTCGTAAGCCATACTTGGGAAGCATGGGTGCTTTGTCAAGTAGGAAATTGTCTACTTGAGCTAATTCTAAACCTCAGCGTGAACCCGGTCTTATACAGGAAACAGAATCTGAGGAAAGTGGAACTTTCAAGACAAAGCTCTTGTGTGTTGTTAGTCCAAAAGGCAATAAAGTTGTTGCTATTCCTGTATAAGCTTCCTGTATAACTTTGTAATTTTTTCTACATAGAATGTGATACAAGGTCTTATAAACAAAAATTTACCGGTACCACCTGGTCCATCTATGAAAAAACATTTTTTCCCAATACGATTAGGATCATTGACAGCCAGTAAAATATTGTCAACAATTTCAAGCTGTTTTCCTTACAGAAGCCAATACATAGTATCTCCAGTAACAGCTGACTCACTAGAATTTGGAAATTCCAGGCTGTGGTCATTTTCATAGATCTCAATGTTGTTCATGCCGTGTCATTCATCCAAAAACTAAAATTTTAATCTTATATCGCCACCTTACTTAACTTTGATGCAATAATACGATAAGCACACTTTACTGCATCTGCTTTTAATGAATTAGTTCGTCTTGCATGCAAAATGAAATTTTCTTCCAATTTATTTTGAATCTTTCCCAATAAGATTTGGAATCTGATGGACTACCAAAAACAAGAATCTATGTGAAGAGTATTCGCATTACAGAGGGTATTTTAGACAGTGCCGATTCTTCTAGGGCGTCGAACCACTGTTTATCGTCGAACTTAAGGCCACGAGCCAGACATGCTTATTTGTATGTGGAATATACAACGCTACTAACTGTTTTAAGATCTTCAAAACTTGTTGCATTCTTCACATTATACAAAAGTACTCGTAAATAGAAGCACTCGGGAAAAGCTGCAAATTTTAGGTTGTGAATTCGTCCAATGACACTTAATCGACATGTTCTATGTTCCCATGTACTGGTATTGCCATTTCATTTATAGTGTTCAGGCATTTCCCAACGCCTGAACACCACTATCTCAGAAAAATGCCTAACTAGAAAAATTTCGTCTTTTTCATTTGTTTTAACACCTTGTTGGGAGTTAAAACAAATGTTGGATACGCATCCAACACTAAGCCTTGTTGTCCAATATCTACCAAATCTTCTTAGGCTTGGTTTGTATTTTGCATTAGATAACTTCCTGGCAAATGAACATTTAAACGTTGAACGACATGGCTCTTTTTCTGGACACTTTCATGTTGTCAAAAGTGTGTATCTGCAATATCTCAGGAATGGGGATGGATACTAGTTAAAATTTATAAGAGAGTGTTAGCAGGGATATTGATCTGCATCAAAAGTATGGCTGCATAGTCCAACCAGGCTGTAAAACGGACATATCCACAATATGCCAGGAGCTTTTAAGGTTGTTCATTTGAAACTTTTAGGGAATGTAGAGGAGGATACTGGACAAAATTGAAAAACACTACCTATCCAGGAAGACAAGAGGGTGTATCTACAATATCTCAAGAACTGGTTACAGTATTAAGTTGAAACTATCAGGGGATGTTGAAATAAACCAAAAGACATTATGCGCATATAGGTTGTCAAAAGGGCATATCAACGATGTCTTTGGAGCTGTCAAGAGTCTTAAGCTATATCTTTCAATAATGTCGAAGGAGATATTAAACTAAATCAAAAGACCCCAAGTGCATGATGATGGTCAGAGCAACATGCGTACATACAATACCTCAGGAGCAGCCAAGGGAATTAAGCTGAAACTTTCAGTTAAAGTTGAAGCGGACACTGAACTAAATCAAAAGACACTCTGTACGGCTCCCTATTGTAAAAAACCTTTTAAATGCAAAACATTAGGAGCGAGCACTTGCATTCAATTAAAACTTTTTATAATGTTCACTTGGATGTTGAACTAAGGCAAAAGGTATTAAGAATATCATGGTTGTCAAAATTGCAAATATGGAATATCCCAAGTGCAGCTAAGGGTACGAAGTTGAAACTTCCAGGGAAATTTAATTAAGATATTTAACTAAATAAGAAGAAAATTCTTTCTTCCCGGTTGTTAAAAGGGCATATCTGTATATCTGCAATATTTCAGATCTGACTAAGGGAACTATGTTGAAACTCTTAGGAATTATTGAACAAGATTTTGAAATAAATCAACATATACTATGTCCATACAGTAGGCTTATACCAGCTTTGCCTCTCACTCAGACTATCTGTATGGGATTTTTCTCTAATTATCCATGGCTTGATAACAACTTGATTTTAATTCAAAAATCAACGGACTCGGTCCCGGCCTAGATTTCGTTATCTAACAGGTCTATCTAAAATCATTATAGGAGCGGCTAAGAGTATTAAATCAAAACTACAGGGAATATAAAAGGGGATATTTACTTAAGTCCAAAGACACTGTGAATATCCAGGTTGTCGAAAGATTGTACATCTAATATCTAAGGTATTCTAAAGGTACAAATCACCAACTTAAGGGACCCAGCTGAAAATTGAAAAGATACTATGAATATCGAGGTCGTCAAAAGATTGTATCTGCAATGTCGTGAAGTGAGCTGTTTCAGCAGTATTGTTTTTATATAAATAAAATAATATGACAGTTTTCATCCATATAGAATCCTTAAGTAGGTTAATAAGCCTAAATAAGGTTGTCAAAAGGTTGTATATACAATATCGTAAAGTGAGCTGTTTCAGCAGTATTTTCTTTATATAAGTATTATGAAATCCCTAAGTAGGTTAACAAGCTTAAAGTAGGTGAACATTTTTGGAAAATTTGTAGGGCACTGCTATTTGAAAGATCTATCAAAACAAGAGTTTAGGCACGATGCTTTTCTTCAAAACAGGTATCGCTAGGTGCATTCCAGGGAGAGGTTTTGAGTCCTCTACTTTTTAGCCTGGTCATAGTCAAGGTGACGACTCACCTGGAAGATAGGTATTCCAAAATGGGTAAAATTCAAAAACGTTCAGAAATTAAATAAAATAAACAAGATTTTTTCTACTGAAAGTAATGAGCGACATTAAAACTTAAAACGAACAGAAATTATTCCGTATATGAAAGGAGCTGTCCCCTCCTCAACGCCACGCTGTTTACGCTAAAGTTTGACTCTTTCCCACAACTCTACTTTCCAAAACAATTAAAACTTTAGCGTAAATAGCGGGGCATTGAGGAGGGGACAGCCCTTTTCACACAGGGAATAATTTCTGTTCGTTTTAAGTTTTAATGTCGCTCCTTACTTTCAGTTAAAAAAAACTTTTTTTGTGTTTTTTTCTTTAATATGTATAAGACGTGTTTTTTTTCTGTTTTACTAGATGACAAAAGAATTACATGACTATGCTTGCTTCTCTGTAACAGTGTCTCATAAGGACAACAATTTTTACAAAACCCCAAAAAGTACCAAAAGAGAATCAAAAGAATGCTGAATGGCTGTGAAAATTGAAGGGTAAATCATTAATATAACTCTTCCACAGAAAAACTTTGTAGGTCATTCCTGCCTTGAGGCAGCTAGAGGAAGTCATTAAAACCTCAGTTATACTAATTACCTTCATTCATGGTCAGGTTCAGTCTTTTTTTATTTTTAACATTCGCAAATGATTTCAAAAACCATGCTGTCGCGCTGGAGAAAAACCTATCAGGATTTTCAGTGCCGCAAACGTCCACATAACTTTTCATCTGTTAAGTTATATTAGATCAATTAAATAAAAATTACATCAATTAAATAAACATTACAACAAATCCAGTCTTAATCACTTATCAATACTCACCTCCCCCACCCTGCCTCTTAGTCCATTTTCACCTCCCCTACCCACCCATAATAAAGTTCAACAATCATGTCCCTAAAAATAATCCTTTAATTTTTCTTTAAATTGAGGCACGTGTCCCGCGGCATTGCCATTTAAGGTAGTTGTTGTATGAGGGAATAAGTAGTTCTGGTCTCGTATGTAGTTTCAACGTGGAATAAACTACAGACTGGATTAATTCCCAGAGTGCTGTTCTTACACTCACTTGATAAGAGGTTCAACCATTAGAAATTATAATCTCCAGAGCTTGTGGTTCAAGACCTTTACGACAAGTGTCAAAAATCTTGCCGGAAAAACAAAAATAACGAAATGGACTAAAGAAGGAAATTTTAGTGCAGAAAACTGTATATTAGCCTGAAGAAATAAAATTTATTTGTATATCTGCTACATACCTGTAAACAGGCTGCTTGAAGTTGTTGTAACTCGAGAACATATCAATAGGTCCAAAGCTGACGGAAAGTGAAAAGAAGCGGCTGCATACCAGACTTTGGCCTCCAAAATTTTTGTCCCATTGAGGCGTAATATAGAACATAATTCCTTCATAAGCCCCGGGTAAATTCAGACCTCGGAGCAGGAGTAATAGTAGGACAACGTATGGGAACAAAGCAGTAAAGTAAGCAGCTTTTCCCGAAGAAGACACGCCCTGTAGGGAGAACTTAGTGTTAGAATATCTTCAAGGAATTTTATTTTAGGGACATCAATGAAACAGGTGTCCTTACTCTTAAGCAGAATGGCCGTATCCACAATATTGCACAATTTCAATAAGGACAAAATAGTAGTTTTACTGAGAAACTAAATGTTTCTTCAATGCTTGTCTAACTGGCTACCATTACTATCATAGAGAGAGTAACTTTGCTTATTTTATGTCAGTTGTTTATATTTAAAGCTTATTTTATACTTGTTATGTTTATATTTTAATTTTTTGTTCAGACGAGCTACATTGTTTGCTAAGAGAACAATTCGTTAGAAAAGGCATTTTCCCATAAATTCCTAAAAATTCGGGAATAATTCTGACTAACTCACTAAATCAGGAAGCAGGACATTTTCAAAATTACCATGACGTTTTTGGCCTGTTTATATTTCCAAGGACAATCTTATACTTTACCAAAAAAAGCAGACTTCTAAATTTGTTCATTCTTACAGGAATCAAAACCAGCTAATTTCCCCAAAGTAAATTTCTGAGAGCAAACCATAAACATAGAATTCCGCGTCTTAATAAGTAAACACGAAAAGGTACTTTTTTTCTACTGAAAAAATTTGACCAGGCACTTTTTACTGTATTGTACACTTTCAGAAAAAAAAACGATCAAACTTTCCTGAAACAAATCCCTGGTAGAAAACAATAAAAACTGAAAAAACAGTATAAAAAACGGACAACTATAATTGAAAATAAGCTCGTCAGCTTGAATTCAAATTTGGATACAGGGCCAAGGGATCAGTTTTTTTGCGCTTAAAAATAAACCAACATGATAAGTATCTTTTTTTTATATTTTATGGTTAAAAACTCAAGCTCATGGAAGTTTTTAAATTGTGCAGCCATATTCAGAAAATTTGATATTTTATTAAAAAAGGCACTGACTTATGAATTTGTTCGTTTTTACAGAAATCAAAACCAGCTAATTTTCCCAAAGCAAATTTGTGAGAGCAAACCATAAACATTGAATTCCGCGTCTTAATAAGTAAACACGAAAAAGTAATATTTTCAATTTGTGGAAGTAAAAATAAAAGAAAACTTATGTTCTACCGAAAAAATTTGACTAGGCACTTTTTAATGTATTGTACACTTTCAGAAAAAAAACTATTAAACTTTCCTGAAACAAATCCTTGGTAGAAAACAATAAAAACTGAAAAAAAAACGGTATAAAAAAACGGACAGCTGTAATTGACAATAAATATGTTATCTTGAATTCAAATTTTGATACAGGGCCAAGGGATCAGTTTTTTTTGCGCTTAAAAATAGACCAACATGATCAGTATCTTTTTTTATATTTTATGGTTAAAAAACTCAAAACTTTTCAATTTGCGGAAGTAAAAATAAAAGAAAACTTATGTTCTAGCGAAAAAATATGACCAGGCACTTTTTACTGTATTGTACACTTTCAGAAATAAACGATCAAGCTTTCCTGAAACAAATCCCTGGTAGAAAACAGTAAAAACTGAAAGTTGTGTATAAGAAACTGACAGCTATAATTGACGCACTTGTCAGCTTGAATTCAAATTTGGATACGGGGCCAAGGGATCAGTTTTTTTTGCGCTTAAAAATAGACCATAATGATCAGTATCTTCTTTTTTTATAATTTTATGGTTAAAAAACTCAAGCTCATAGATGTTTTCAAGTTGTGCAACCATATTCAAAAAATTTCCCAATGCTCATTCACTACAAAAAAGGAGAAAAAAGTGAAAAAAATGAAAACACTGAAACTAACCCGGAAATAATTATAAGTAATCCAAAAGAAAAAAGTAACAGTTGGCTAAGGTTCAAGAAAGAAAATATACCTTATCAAGTACGAGGAATATGACTGTCCATGAGAATAATAGGCAAACTGTCAGCCTCCATTGAGGGACTCCAATTCCATTGTCGAGATTTTCAATCTGCTGTAGAACATTTTGTCTGAAAGATGTAACCAGTATCAGAAAAAGTTTAATAGTAGCTAAATAGTTGTCGACACTTTAGAAAGAAAAGATAAAAAGTAAAACAACGCGGATATTTCGACTGTTTTTAACGATTTGTTGAATTTTTTCAGGGAAGTAAAGAGCAAAGTTGAGACTTAAAGAAAAAAATCTAACACATATTAAATCCAACATATATTAAAAATCTAACATATAAAAAATCTAAAATCTAACATATATATATCTAACATATATCAATAAACTAGCAAAAAAAAAACAGCTGTAAATATCTCCCCATGTGTGTAAGATTATAGAAAACTAGTGCTTTACTGAAAACACAAAACAATATAGGATTTTGTGTACAGTAAAAGTACACCGATTAAGGACACTATTATAATATTTAATATTATTATTAATATTAGGAAATAATACTTATTTTTATGCTTAAGTTTTAAGGTAATTTTAATTGTATGCTGAAAGTTGCTTTTATCACAGCTGGTGTAGGACTATGAACAGTATTAAAGGCAGGCCAAGATTTACACATAGGTCCACTAGGCACAGAGTTAGGGGCACAAAAAAACCTGTGATTTTTTTCTTAAAAAAACCGGACTGGTGTGATTTATCGTCAAAAAACCAGGTGCAATTTGCAGCTGCGCCGCCTATTCATAGAAAAGTGATTTTAAAACAACACAGGAATTCTGTAACTGTTTATAAACTGTCAGATGTCTCCCAAGAATGACAGCTGATACCTCTGTGTCATCTCTCTCTTGCATCGCTTTTGATTCATCACTCCACTCCACAAGTTTCAACTTCAATTTTTGCTTCCCTTAGAATAACTTTGTTTATTAAAAATAGCTTAAAGGCGAGAATGATTGTCCAATAAATATTTGAGCTTGAGAATGTTGTCTATTAGAAACGCATACATCCGCAGTGGCGAAGATAGGCTACAATTTTCACAAAATGTTTAGATTTGAAATTGTAGGATTATTAAGCAATTTTAACATTCAAAAGGCCAAAACATTAAAATGTTAGGCAAAGTAAAGCTGTATAAAATTTTTAGCCAAATCGGATGAGAGATAGGCGATGAAATAACCATCTCAAATGTTGGTGAAATACAGAAAGAATCAGTAAGTAAAGCGGGGTAAAAATGAAAAGGAAACATAACTGTGCTACCCATGCAATTAAACTTTTACTCTTAAGATTAGCCAAAACAATAGTTACCATTCCTTTTTCAGTGTCAGATGACAATTTTTCTAAATAGGCAGTTTTTTTATTTTTCAAACCGCGTTTTCCTACTTTTGGTTACTCTGGGCTGTGGTTCGCTCTTTACTAGGTTGCAGCTACTGATGCAAGGATGATGGGACTTAGCTCAAAGTGTTCCCCCTTCACCACAAAATCTTACCCAATATAATAACAATATTTATTTCTAGTTAATCATATGGTATTCAGTTGGTATTCAGACTTCGTTGTGGTAACATCATAGTTTTTTCGGATATAACCTTACTCAAGCTGTGAAATTTCCCTGTGGACTTTCATTTTGGATTTATTTTTATAAGCGGATTACCATTTTGCAGACTATTTCAAATTCCCTTGGGACAGTAATTTGTAGTTGAATATCTATGCAATAATTGAATAGAGATGGGTGCTAGTAACTAGTTTAGACTTGAACTTATTTATTAGTGAAATGGATGAATGTGGTATATATTGAATATATTCATGATTATGATGGAGCTTGTACATTCTGCGCTGCTAAACTTTGTGTAGTCAAATTTTCATGAAGTAGTGTATAATGAAATTATTGGCAAACATGCGGCTGACTTTTTTGATGAGAAGTCTATTATGATAGATAAAACTGACCTCTGGTCTCGAGTGTTCGTAGGCGAACGTGTGCCTCGACGGAAAGTAGATCTAGCTAATTACCGTCACATAAAGGATATAATTGAGACCTCTCTGAAATGCGAGTCTGATTATTTTATTTTGCCAACTTACGGGATTATTTTGCTTACCGAGGTTCCTGTCATTCCAGCCGTGGCATATTCAAGCCTCGCATCAAGTCTTCTAAACATTGACTCCGAACTCAAGCAAATCTTTGAGAAAATTGTTTCTTATGATCTAAATTTCCCTCCTCTTAGTGACCCCAGGCCCCAGCCAATCACTGATAATCAGGCCATTATTGTCATTTCAAAAGTTCCATCTCAGCTTCATTATCCTGCAAAACGCGGTGAAGTGATTGATCTTAGACCTGGTCACTATTGCATTCATTAGATAAAGCCCTCCTATGATTAATATGGTAGTGTGGATTGATCAGACTGTTACTAAAGACTTTTGCTTTTCTGTTCACTCTGTTATTCGCGACTGTGAAGTCATAGTAAATTAAACATAATACATCGGTATTATGAAAGGTTTATCAAATGCCTTTGACGTGAGCATGCCAATTGGCTGCGGAAATATTAAGGATGCAAAACGAATTGGCAATTCCTTTGCTGCTAAAGTGTTTCTTGAAATTGCAATTGTTCTTGCTAATGCACTGAAGCTTGGCGTGAAAGTTGGTTATGGGATTTTCCGTGTTCATGAGTTCCAGCGTACACCGAGGTGCTGCTATAATTGCCAATCGCCTAATCACTTGAAGTCCTCTTGCAATAACCCTACACGTTGCTCCCGCTGTGCAGAAGAGCATGAATCGTCTCGCGATTCCCCGTGCCAGGCTACCCCTAAATGTGCTAATTGTCATGGCAATCATGTTTCATTTTCTCTAAAATGCCAAATCCTTCGTGAGACTCTAGCTAAACGCTCTAGTCAGCTAAGAAAATGACTATTAAAATCGAATTTTCTACATGTTGATTCAACATTAACAGAACGAAGGATAAGGATGATTCTTTGAACCAAAAACTTTCTAATTTCAACATTTTGATTCTACAAGAACATCTTTTGCCCTTGGTGAGTTTGAATTCCCTTCGCAGGAGTAAAGAACACATTTGTTTTTCGCTAGAAGTGCCCGGAAAACTTCCGGGAGACCTTCAGGTGGGCTGGCATGCCTATTAAAACATAAACTAGTCCCGCTATCCACTGTGTGTTATCGTGAATGTGATTATTTCATTGCAATCCGTTTTGCTAACCTAGTTCTTATTAATGTATACCTCCCTTGCGACCAAAGATCCTTGTCCTCTCTAACAAAGTATGCTAAAGCAATGGATTGGATTGGATCCTGTTAGGCGATATGAACTGTGATATAAATTCTACCTCAACACGGACTGATTTATTTTTGGATTCGCTACCTAATGGCTATCTGGTTTTGGATAAAGATGCATCCCATTCATACATACATAATAGCGGTTCATTGTCTGATATTGATCACTGTGTTGTTTCTTCTGGTGTTTCAATTAGCGATATTCACATTGACCAGGATGAACGTGATTATAACCATCTGCCCCTTTCAGCCACTGTCACCATCAATACGACTAGGGCTGAACAGACCTTATATACTAACTAAAAAAAGTGGATAGCCAAAAGAGACTGCAATAAAACGGACTGGTCTCAATATTTATTAACCTTTGCTCATCTTTTGTCTATGATTAAATTTCAATTTAATTTACTCTGTACTAGTGTTATATCCCCACAAGCTCGAGTTCAGCTCAATATATTTTACAGCCAGATTGTCTTCTGCCTGAAAATAGCCGAAGAAGTGGCTGTCCCGCTTTGTCATTTTAAGCTAAAGACTAGAGGTTCAATATGGATATCTGACCCTGATTTAAAAATTGTGAAAAATCGTGCAAAATTGTGGCTTAGAATTTGGGTGGCGTGTGGCCGCCCTTTAAGGTGTCACCTTTTTGAAATTAAGCAGAAAACGAAGTTGGAGTTTAAACGTTATCTTCGTAAAGTAAGGTACAATGGCGTGGAATTTCCGAAAACCTCTAGTCAGTGGAAACAAGTGATTAATGTTGCGAAATTAGATTCACCTCCTAATGCCGATCGGATCCCTAATGCCTCTTGGATTAATCATTATAATAAGATTTTTAATATTATGAATTATGCGGTTCACTCTCAGTTTGTTAGCCTCTGTTCTTATGCATTACCTGCGAAAATTTACCAAGGCCATGTGCCATGTGCCTGTTTCTGCTGACCGTGTGATTCGTTGTGTTAAGAATTTAAAATCTAAA
Source organism: Artemia sp. Qi Xiang Cuo (assembly GCF_049724085.1). Lineage (NCBI taxonomy): Eukaryota > Metazoa > Arthropoda > Branchiopoda > Anostraca > Artemiidae > Artemia > Artemia sp. Qi Xiang Cuo. The sequence goes on from NC_142805.1 coordinate 9,589,952, forward strand.
TCATGTGATATTGATGGTATTAGTGTTTTTCACCTTCATATTGATTCGAAAGAATTGATTTATTATTTGCAGTTATTATTTCAAATTTGTCTATGTACGTCTTAGGTGCTTGATTCTTTTTTGTGCGGGAGTGACACTTCGATTCTTAAAGGTGGGAAAGATCCGACTAATTGCGCATCATATAGACCTATTACGGTAGCCTGTTCGCTGAGCAAAGTTTTGAATATGTCCTGCTTCCTGAAATTCTTCCAATAGTTGATTATGTATCCAATCAATTTGGGTTTAAACCAAATATAGGATGCCAACATGCGCATCGAATTCTTACTTCTTTTTTAATTCAAAGATGGATCTGAAGTTCATTTATGTGCTTTAGATATTTCAAAAGCTTTTGACTCGGTTTGTCACAGCCAAATATGGTATTCTCTTACCCAGCTTGGAGTGAATTCATCTGTTATATGTGTCCTTTGTTTTTGGTATGCAAATTCATGTGTTTGACTTCGGTCAGGAGAGATTTTTTTTGGTAATATTCCTATTCGGTCTGGACTTAGACAGGGAGGGGTTCTGTCACCATACCTTTTTAATGCTTGTTTATACCCAGTACTTTCTCGTATTTTTCCGTCGTGTTTTACGGGTCTAACTACTTTATCTTATATTGCTTATGCAGATGAATTATTACTTATTAGCCGTTCAAAATTCACCCTAGCTAAGTCTACCCAGTTTGTTTCTAAACCTTTGAAAAAAAAAATTGGCCTCGTGCTTAATGCTGAAAAATGTGAGTATTTAGTCTTCAATGCTAAAAACCCAAGTAGTGATTTGAGTTGTAGTTCTTTTTCATTTAAGGTGGCTCCTGCTTTGCGTTGGCTCAGGTTTAGCATCCGCTCTTCTATTTCAGCTACCCATGCTAGTGCACTTGCAGACATTAAGAATAAGCTTAGAGCAGGTTATGCTAAAATTGTCCCAAATCGTGGCCAAAATTCTCGTAAGGCGTTGGCTAAACTCTATTCTACATATTGCAACCATTCCATTCTTTTTCTATCAGGTTTGCGCCCATTTTTTAATACTAGTGATATGCAGGATATTAGAATTTTGTATTTCCGTTATTGTAAATATCTTTTGTATTTGCCTCGTTGGTATAGAAACCGTAAGATTATTCGAATGTTTAATGCAACTGATATATTGACGTCCTATAATAAGTTGGACTCCAAGTTAAAAGATGAGGCCTGCAAGCAGTTGGGTCCTTTTATTCCTCTTGTGCGATTGTTCTGATTTGCATTTGTAGTTCTTTATATTTATATTGTCTTGCATGTGTTTTGTTTTGTATGTCTTTACCTTTTATTTTCTTTTGTTACTCCACTTTTTTATAATATTAGTGGGTCAAAAATAAGTTATTATTGTTATTATATTAGGTATTTTTGCCACTATTCCTATGAGCATAGCTGATGCTCGAACATAGATGAACATAGACGGTCAATTATAGTCTATGTTCTGCAGTCCAATGTTTGTACGCGATTTTCAGTATCTTATCGTGAAATATAATTTGAGATTTGATAAAATATTAAAGAGGAAAAAAAATAGAAAATTGCTTACCTAAAATATAGGTCAGAGGGACTCTCCGATTTTTCAAATATTGACGAATTTGTTAGGTTCATTGTTGAGTCAACACATTTCTCATCCACCCAAACTGGGTCACAATAGGTCCAGAGCAGTGGATTTTGGAATGAGGCAAAAAAATAAAAAGACACTAGTGCCGTTAAGCTAGTATAGTAGGTTACAACACACCAGGTTGCAAACCCCTGACAATAACCAATTCCTGAAAAAAATTCGACATTACTAAGCATTGGTACACCTCCTTTTTTACTTGGTCGACAAAACGATCGGTGATGTCGCTAAGGGGAATCTTTGGAGGGACTTAGCCTTTCCACCTACGCAACTAAAACAATTGCACTATTATAACTACAGGTAAAATAAGTGTGTGGACTGAATAAATGGTAGAGTGAATCGGGCAATCTGTTACTACAAAAAAAAAGAGATGCAACCAAAATATCATAAAGCGGAGAGGTTTGAAGACTGAGACCTGTGGGACCAAATAAATTTAATAGTTTTATTTTGGAGAAAAAATGTGGAACGATTAGCTTCACATATTATACCAAGCTCCACATATCATCTTGTAGAATTTAGAAAATGATATTAAATAGCGACGAAGACCACACTGCCTTTCCATCATAAACAATACGCAGAACAATAGGGTATTTTTTTATATAAGACAGTGGAACGCAACTTTAAATGAATATTTCGACCCTATCCAAGGGCCGTCCTCAGCAAAAATAAATAAAGAAAAAACAAATATGAAAGAACTGACATTAAAATTTAATCATTGAAACTAAAATATTTTTAAAAACAAAAACAATTATTTTTTTTGATTGTGCTCTAACCAGTCATATCTTTAGTAATCCTAGCCATGTAATGCTTTTCGAAGAAACTTCCCTTACTAGCAATGATTTAGGCATAAAAAAAGTTGTTAGAGAGGCTACTGAAATTAGAATCAAAATAAATATTAATACTTTTTTAAATAGAGATTTGGGGGAATATTCGCTTAATGCCTTTATATACAAATTTAATTAGAAATGATTTAACTAATTGTATTAAAAAACAGTCAACAATACCACTCAACTTGTTTTGGATAGAGCTTGTAGGCTAGGTGCCAAAAGACAAGAATAACTCTAAGAACTTGTCTGAAAATGTTTCTTATTTCATTTGAATGAACTGTCTTTTTTTCATTTCGCTTGATGTACCAGTCCTGGTTGAACTTCCTGATGCTAGGGCTGTTTTGAAAAATATTTTAGTTTCAACGATTGAATTTTAATGTGAATTCTTTTATATTTGTTTTTTTTTTATTTATTTGTTTTTGCTGAGGACGGCCCTTGGATATAGGGTCGAAATATTCATTACAGTTGCGTTCCGCTGTCTTATATAAAAAATTTCCCTATTGTTCCACTTATCCCGTATGAAAACGATATTACGGATATTAAGGATATGAACGCCAGATGAAGAGTGGCGTTAATGTGATATAAAATACGAAAAGAGAGACAATCCTCTTGGGGATACAAAACAAGTGTTAGTTAGAACAAGACAAAAAATGCACCTTAGGTGACTCCTTTTCCGACAGGGATTCTTGTGTCATAGGTACCGGCTGCTTAGATTTTGTACAAACGGATCCTTAGATTTATTTGAGGGCAGAAAGCATTAATGTGGTAACATGCCTTTTGCAGCAAGAATAAGCATTAGTAAATGAATAATGGATACGGAAGTTCTACTGACAGGCCAGTCCTTAGAGATAGTCTTAAACTACAGACACTGGCTTCAATGAGCAAATTTTCTGCAGAAGACAATACCTCAGGGTACTCAAATCAACGCTGAAGCGAAACTGAAGACATGGATCAGAGCACTTACTCTCAAAATCGTGCAGTATAAGTATCTCAAACAGATTGCATAGAGCAATTGCAATAGTAATAGAATTGAACGATGTATACTTTCCGGCAATTTTTGCTTTTTGGAAATTGGCGTGACATCTCTGGTACAGGATGTTACAATATGTTAAATGCTTTTTAATTTCAAATTTTGAATTTTAAATGTTGAGCGAGGAAAGGGGCCCGTGTTCGACTAATCCCATCTATGCTGGAGGACGGTTTTGACTTTAATCTTGGCTTCTGTATTTTAGTCTTTATTATACGACACACAGTATTATGTCAGCATTCATTCCGCTAACATCTAAATACACAGGCAGTGAAATAACTTGAAAAACCAGTTCCTATTGACAAGAATTGTCGTGTTAAGTGGAAATCTTACTTTATAAGACTTGCTATGTTAAGTGAAATTTTTTTAAGAATAATTATAGTCACGGGAATAGCCACTCGGATGCATTTGTGAGGCTCGGCCCTCACAGAAAGATAAGTAATCTTTCTAATATTATAACCATATTTCCGGATTAATGATGACTTATGTTAATTTATCTGAAACTCTGCAAGAAATAAATCAAAAATTGAATGGAATAGAAATAGTTTCGTCGCAGGTTCAAGAACTTAGAAACGATCTATCTGCTATTTTGTTGCGAATTGATTCGACAATAGCGAAGTTCTTTGAGGATGCGTCACAATTGAAGAAAGATTACCAAAGTTTGCAAGCTGAAATGTCAGCTACTAACGTAAAATTGTAGTGGCTAGAAGCTGAGTCTAAAAAGTGTAATTTGGTCCTGTATAATTTCGATCCTGCAAACAAAGGTTCTTCGTTACGAGAAGATGTAATGAAAGCACTGAACTTACATGTGCCAAATCTAGGGCTGAAGAGACATTTTTCGGCTAAACGCTAAACAAGGCACGCGGCCGGTGCTGGTTAAGTTCACAAGCAGTTAAATTCGTGATATTATATTGTGGTCAAGTGCTCACCTGAAAAGGGCGGGTCTTGGTGTTAGTCCCGATTATACAGAGCGTGAACTGTCTATCCGTAACCACCTAAAGCCTTTTATTGAACGTGCTATAGGAGAAAATAGAGAAGCAAGACTAAGAGGGACAAAGTTATATATTGGTCAACAGTGTTCTACGTATAGCTTTGGTAAGCAGTCTGTAGTTGAGGTTACGAATGCCCCTAATATAGAGTCATCAGCGAGTACCATGACCCATTTTAAGGAAAATGTTGGACAAAAGTTTCACCGTGAACCTGGGTCTATATGAGTGCCGCAAAAAAGTTTAGCAACGAGTTTGGTTTCTGAAAATAATTGGTTTAACCTGGAAGAACCTTGCAGTTCAAGATCACGTTCAGGATCTTCATCCTCAATTCAACCTTTCTTTAGTGTAGTGGAGGAGCTTAGTAGTGATAACGAAATAAACGGGGTGAACAGTGAAACTCCTGTTATTAAAAAAGGCTCCACATCAAGTTTTGTCGGGCCTGCGGGGGCTCCCAAACGTGACAGATAACAAATTATTAGCCCAGATGACCACCTAAGACAGAAGAGCAAGTCGGTTAGAGCTGATGACCCTAAAAACATGGAGCCTAGGCGGCTATTTAACCCGTCACAGCCCATTGGCTCAGATAGTCGATAGGATAAGCAGGGCCATGACGCGAATTACGAGTGGCATTTAGTGCATTGGAATGTTCAGGGTTTTTCGTATCTTATAGTAGAGTGTCTTCTTAAATGTCGTGATTTTTCAGTTGTATCGTTAGTAGAAAAGTGGCTGGAAAAAGAGGAGAGAATAGAAGGTTTTTCTTATTTTGGATCACAAAGAAAGCGACCGCAGAATGATAGAACATATGGAGGAGTTGCATTATTGACAACGAAAAGATGGCGAAATGTATCTCGGTTGAAAAGTGTTTCATGCAATCTAGTATGGGTGCGAGTATCTTTAGGTAGTAACTCGTTTATCTTTTGTTCAGTGTATTTAGCGCCGGAAAATAGCACTTTTAGTGATGAAGATACCTGGGAGATATTAGGAAATGATATGGATCGTTTTTCAGAACAGTTTCCGTCCGATTATTTTATTTTTCTAGGGGATTTTAACGGATATACAGGGGAGGACGAAGGAACCCGTGAGGAGGAGGTGGATATCGAACTAAAAAAAATGAATGAAGCTTACATGATTGAACCATCAGATATGAGGAGGGCGAGTAAGGATGATCATCCGAGAAAGAATAATTGGGGTAAAAAATTATTGGATTTTTGTGGTAAACAGAATTTTGTTATTTTGAATGGGAGGACAGGGAAAGATAAAGGAGTGGGCGATTTTACATATTTTTCGGGTAAATCTCCAAGTGTTATAGATTATGGGGTTGTTAGTCTGGGGCTTCTTTCTTGGTGTGTGGATTTTGAGATGATGGCGCTGGCTGGAACGGATCACATGCCTATTAGGCTTATATTAGGAGGGAGAGGATGGGCCGACACCCGGAAAAAAAATTTGGGGTTAAGGGAGAGATGGGTAATGAGCTTGAATGGAGGGAAGGTTTAAGGTCTGATAATGATAGTGAGGAGAAGTTGGAAAAGGTACTAGTTGAAGATAGAGGGCTGGATTGATTTATTCAGAAGAGTGTGGATATGGCAAGGGAAGGGAATATAGCAGGTTCTGTTGATTTTTTGTCGGGGGTTTTGTATATGATAGGAACTAAGGTGGCACGTAGGAGAAAAAATTGTAGGAGTACTGGTTTGATGAGTTTTTTTGATAAGGAATGTGAGGAAAAAAAGAAAGAGGTTTTAAAAGCTTTTAGATTGCTCAAGGCTAGTAGTACAGTTAATCTGTAAAATAATTTGCAGGTTTTTAGGGAGAAGCGAAGGGGAAATAAAAGGCTACTTAAGTTGAAGAAGAGACGTTTTGAAGAGGAAGAGAGCCAAAAAATACGGGAGAAATTAAGCGTGAATGATACAACGGAGTTCTGGAAGTTAATTAGGAAATCAACAGGAAATAGAAGGTTGACTGATTCAGTCTCTCACGCCAATACCTGGCCAGAATACTTATAACAAAAATACAAAGATATATACACCGAAGAGGACGAAGAGAGATCTGATGAGGAGATGGATAGTTTAGAAGAGACAGCCGATATTGAGTTGTATTCAAAGGACGCTAAACTACTGGAGCCGGTTGGACAGGAGAAAATATGGCATGCCTTGAAAAGCATGAGAGGGAACTCAGCACCGGGCATCGACGGAGTACCAACTAAGCTGTTGAAATGGTCAAGAGTATGGATAATGCCAGTGCTTGCATTGAGATTCTCGGTAATTCTAAGTACACCTCTATGGCCGCAAAATTGACAGATATTGATTATGATCCCATTGCTTAAGAAAAGAGAAAGAAACCTGCACAAGAACTACAGGTCTAGGAAGTTCTATCAGTAAGTTATTTTGTAGAGGTGCTGTCTAATAGGATGTATACATGGTTGCAATATGAAGGGAGATTAATTGAAAGTCAGGCAGGGTTTAGGGAAAACTATAGTACAATTGATCGAATATTTTGTTTACAGGTTTTAGTTAGTAAATATACGAGGTATAGGGATAATAGGCTATATACGGTGTTTTTGGACATTAGGGAAGCATTTGATGAAGTTTCAAGGAGCATGTTGAAAGGGGTGTTAGTGAAATTAGGATTGCCAATTAGGTTAGTAGAAGTTATAATGAAAATGTATGAGGTGGTTAAAGTAGTAGTAAAGGTAGGTATTTCTTATTCTAGGCCAGTTTTAAGTAAGGTAGGCCTTAAACAGGGATGCACTCTTATCACCGCGTTTTTTTTCTCTTTTTATTAATGATATTGAGGAGTATTTTAGAAATAGAAACGTCCCTATGTTAAAATTAATGTCGCTGGAGCTGTTTTGTTTATTATTTGCAGATGACATAGTATTGCTTGCGAAATCGGCTCCGGATTTGCAAAAGATGTTAGAGGCTTTTTGATAGTTATGTCGGGAGTAAAAAATTAGTTTTAAAGATTGATAAATCAGTTATATTACTTTTTGGAAAGAAGAAAGGGAAAAGAATAAGTTTTATTTTAAAGGAAAGAGATGAAAGAAGTTAAGGATTTTATTTATTTGGGATGTAAGTTTACAAGTTCAGGGAGGTGGAGTGATCAGGTGCAAATAGCGAGTTGGAAGGGTCAGAAGGCTTCATGGGCGTTATCGAAGAGTCCCCTTAGGCATCTAGGACCGGCAGATATTAAGCTACAGAAGATAATTTTTGAGACGATGGTAGACCCAGTATTGAGTTACGGTGGGGAGGTTTGGGGTTTTGAAAAAGGGGAAAAATAGAGAGAATTTATTTAGGACATTTCAGGAGACTTTTAGGGCTAAGCGGGAAATTTAATAGTCTGGTGTTAAAGTATGGTCTAGGATTGTTTTCATTGAGGGTAAAAAGATTGGTTAGAATGATAGGATACTGGGAAAAGGGGATTGGTTTACAGGATAATAGGTTAGTAAATGCAGCTTATCTGGAGGTGTTGCAGGATAGAAGGAAAAGTTCATGGGCTTCCCAGGTGAAATAAATTTTAAATAGTTGTGAGTTATCAGGTGTTTGGAGTGAAGGGAAGGGGATAGGACTGGAAGTAGGAAATGTAGCAAAATTAGTAAAGGGTGTGCTGGAAGATCAGGAGATTCAGAAATGGCAGTGTGACGTCGCAGCCTCGGTGTCCCTCGGCGTTTACTGGCAATGGAAGGAGGTCTAGGGATATGATATTTATTTTAAAGCGGGTTTAAATAGTGAAGAAATTAAGTGGTATGTATCAGGGAGGGGTAATTTTCTAGCACTTAGAGAAAGGAGGAAATATTTAGGGAGGGTAAATGTTATGGACGGTCTTTACTCATGCCCCATGTGTGGAGAAAATGGTGAAAATCTGCTATATATATATATATATATATATATATATATATATATATATATATATATATATATATATATATATATATATATATATATATATACATATATATATATATATATACATATGCATATATCATTTTGCAATTCAACTGCATTTTGAACTTTATAAGTGAAAAAGGAGATGTTTAACAGTTTACTTGACAGAAATATATTTTGTAATACCAAACAACAGCTTCAGTCTTAACAGCCACCACGGAAAGTAGCTTAAGCTTAATAGTATATACAGGAAAACCCATTGGATCTGTTTATGAAATGTAACTCAGAACAGCAGAAGCTGCATAAAGTAGATTATGACTTTAGACATATCCTTTTGACATCAAGTTATGTAAGTAGTAGTAGCAATGGAGATAGCTCTATTACATTGAACGTCAAACTCACGTGTTCGTTTAGAACTCTTCTGGATTCATTATCCCAGCTTGCATAATGAAAATATCCTCTTGATTTGGAGACAGCACTTCTTACACTACCACTAAGTGTAGAAGTGGAGGCTGAGGGATTTTCTGGAGGAGGGGACACCTCCACTGCAGTAAAAAGAACCACTTCCTGTGAAAAACTGTGACTTATAAAGCTGAATTAATACAAATATAAAACACGAGCCTATCGTGGGTTTAAGGAGTATCCCTCACTATAGTTATTTTTTATAACCCGTTGTCGAACGAAAACCCTAGATACGACTTTGATCCCTCCTGAATTTAGAGTATGCCCTTTCTGAAAAAAAAATATGAACATTCAAACATGAATGATAGTATGTATAACCAGCTTTTGAAAAGAATCATATTTCAAAGCATTTTTCAGACATTAGCAGGAATTTTTTTTGCAGAATAGGCGGTAACAAAAACAAAAGGGTGACTGTTATTCATTTAAAACTAATTGCTTTACCTTATCAAAGCAAAATTAAATATTAATGAATTTTTGAAATGCTAGAAAAGAATAGGGAAAGACTTAAGGGCATTGAGGTAGAAAGAGGATAAAAAAAGCATAATAAAGGTGAATCAAATGAAAATACCTTTGGAAACATGATTAAATAAAAACAGAATAAATGAAATAATAGAATGAAAAATAACGAATATTGACGATAAAGCAGCCTTATAGATTACGAGAAGAAACGAAAAAAGCACAAAAAGGACAATAGAAAAAAACAGAGAGAAAGAGAGAGAAACATAGGGAATAAGGAAAGTAAAAAGAAAGGATAGGAGATATTTAGCTCAGAAATGGCTCACAAATTTGATCCTACCTATTGTCTAATAGAAATTGTCACGTCTATAGAAATTTGAATTAAGCCCTAGAACCCTAAAAGCAATAGATTTCAATGCAATTATATACTATAAACAATCCTAAATAATAACTTGAATGTGGTTGAGATCTGAAATCTATAATATTATGTTACAAACTAGATAGACTCCCAGAGAGCAGTCCCCATGAGATAAGTCACTTTGTTTTTGAATGCTCATAAGAGAGTATGCGTTTTGTCTCTTAAAGAAAAGATTAAACATTCTCATTCATGGGCGTAGGGAGGTAGGGAGGCAGGGGGGCAGATCCCCCCCCCCCTAGACCTTCAAATTTACATTAGATATGGCTGAAAAAGCATATGGTTGGAAAAGCAGTTAATAAAAGACCCTCCATCACACTATCGACTGCCCCCCTAGACAATATGCTGCCTACGCCCATCGTCTCATTAAAGAAAGTGCATGCAGTCAACAGGTTTCACTAAAAGGTGATAAATTTTATAACTATTTTTTTTAACTATAACCAATTTTGTCCCACAGGTCGAGGACTAAGTCGGGACTACAAAGAAAAATCTTTTTGTTTTGGAAGAGGAAGGGAAACCTAGAGTAGAGTTTTGGGTAAGGGAAGAAAAACTTTTTTTTTGTCTAGTCCTCAAAAATAGTAGACACTATAGTTTTTTCTTTTTTTTATACTTGTCGTCAGACTGCTTTTCCACAAATAAAGTATAAGGGCACTTACATGTTATCCCAACCGCAGTCAAGAAGTAAATTTAGGTTAACCATAATAAAATATACCTAAATACGATTAAAATATAATATTCAGTGACAAAATTATGTTATTTGGTATTTACAATATGTAGAAATTACGGTGTTTATAACAAAATTATTTAGTAGCAAAATTATACTTAACCACCTCTATATCTTAAATGTTATATTAAAATATACCTGCATAATAGTTTATTTCACTTAGGCTAAGCTGATTATCTGAGATTGCACAGAAAAACCGGTTTTAGACAGATCAAACTTCTTGAGTGTGTCAAGACACCTGAGTACCAGTTTAAGTATAAAGTAAAAGTGTAAAGTCAAAAGCATAAAGAAAATGCCAAAAAGATCTTGCCATCCGACAGGCTAATCGGCTAGCAATGAATATCTAATCAATCCGGCATGGACATCTCACCACCCTGATGCTATCCAGAGAGAAAATGAGACATCACAAAAGCGTATAAATTTTGAAAATACTTTTCTGGATGTCTTTAAGCAGGCTAGTCATCTTGTTAAAGTGCTGTTTGTTTTGTTGTTGTTATTTCTTGTCTTTTATCATGTTTTCTTGTTTTTTTTTATCTTGTCTTGTTTTCTTTTATCTGTTTTTATCTTGTCTTTTTCTTCTCTTCTCCTACTCTATTAGTTATGTGGTTTCGTTCATCGTAATGAAAAGCCTTTCCATTTACCTTGATCATACAACAGGAGATCTATGCACCGGAGATCGGTGCTTCGACCTTCCACATGAATAAATAGTGGTGTTACTGGGTTTGATCTTTACCCCTGAAATTCTTTTCCGACTTGTAAAAGACTGACAAAAATACATAAAAAAAAATTGATGCAACATGTAAAGTATTTTATTCCCCCCCCCCCCCTGAACAAAAATTCTAAATACGACCTTGTTTGTTACCTACTAAGATGCTTTCAGACACATTAGACAGAATATACCAGTAAGCTTATCGCAGATCATTTCTGTTCTTCGTTCTCGTTGCGAACAAAAAGCTCCTCCCACTTATTTCTGCATTAGCGGGAATATTGGTTAGTCTGTTTCCGATTGTTTCAATGCACTTTGATGGAAACAGACGGAAACAGACTAACCAGTATTCCCGCTAATCTGACTTCGCCTATGTTTATATCTGCAAAAACGTTCTCCGGAGCACTCGCACCCCGGTCCGGGTTTTTATAATGGGTGAGATAGAGAATGATCATACTGGATTATATATGAACTTTGCTTTCAGAGTATTACAAAGTTTAACATAAATAGTAAGGATATCTAGGGGGGATAGCCACCTTTTACTCAAGATTTTATCCGTTCATTTAGGTTTTAAGATTTTTTTTGTTCCAAAAAATGAATTTTTTATTTAATAGGAGTTGATGGCAATCATTCAGTTCTTCTAGATAGAAGACTGCCTGAAGTAATTTTTTCCTCCATGGAACATAACTAAATATAAAAAGACATTTATAAACGTTTTTTTCAACTGAAAGTAAGGAGCAACGCTAAAACTTAAAACGAACAGGATTTATTCCATATATGAAAGGAGCTGCCCCCTCCTCAATACCCCTGTCTTCACACTAAGGTTTCGCAGTAGTTTAAAAAAAAAATTTTGATTCTAATTAAACGGCCCTTGTATTTCAGGAGCCATTCTTTAAAAAAATTGACAAGAGGTCGAACTTTAGCGTAAGGAGCGGGTTATTGAGGAGGGGGAAGGCCCTTTCATATACGGAATAATTTATCTTTGCTTTAAGTTTTAACGTTACTCCTTACTTTCGGTTGAAAAAAAAACGTCTTTTTTGCTTAATTTTTGATCGTTTTTAAAATAAAGTCGAGAAATCCCTCTACCCTTTAATGGACTCTCACCCCTCTTCACACACACAAAAATTCCTCCATGGAAATTTTTCCTAGCGTAAAATCCACCCCTCAGGATATACCATCGGAGAATTCTGCAAATTTCCCCCAGAGAATTTTTTGCGGACATTTCTGCCCAAAAAATTCTCCTCGTCATTCTTTAATTTGAAAAAAGAATTACTTTCTATTCTATTATTGATCATTTTTTAAGTCATGCCAAAAAAAATCTATATGAAAAATGTTTCCAGAAATCCTCCACCCCTCCCCCTCAAATGGGTGGTTTCTTCTACATATAATTTCTCCTGATGATAATGCTCCAATGGATAAATTTCTCTCGTGGTATCCTCTCCCCATCACAGAAACATCCCCAATAAGATTTTAACCTCTCTAAAAATTTTCCCAGAAATTCCCCCAGAACATATCCACATGTAAAAATAAATCGCCAAAGAGAACTTAAAACAAATAAAATGAATTTCGTAAAGGAATTCTTACAAATTCTCCCATGTAAAATACTATCTGGAAATTCCAACTCCAAAACCTCCCTCTCAATGATAAATTTTTCTTGTAGGATATTCCCCTCTACAGAGCCTCTTCTCCCAAGAAAAAAACAACAACAAAAAACAAGTCTGTACACTTTCCAATAAGAAATACTATGGTATGTGTAAACAATTGGCAAATTTCATAGCTTGCAGCCCTTTCTCCGGGAGCTTTGGGGGTCATATCATCCCCAAAGGCATAGTCATTGGACATTTCAACTGAGCTAAAAAAAAAATGGGTATCTCAGAATTTCCACCAGACGATTTTCAGGAAGAAAAGGGCTTTGGAAGCTAGTTCTCCTCCAATATTTTTGGTCACTTAAAAAGGACACTAGAACTTTTTATTTTCATTCAAATGAGCCCTCTCTCAATCTCCTTGGACTATAATGGTTCGACATGATCACCCCTGGGACTAAAAAAAAAAAAAAAAAAAAAAAAAAAAAAAAAAAAAAAAAAAATGCATCTGTAATCTTTCTTCTGCAAAAAAAGAATAACAAAATTCCGCATTTTTGGGAGCTTGACACCTCTATAGTAGGGTTTCCTAATACGGCGAATCTTATGGTACGATTTTCAATAGCTTTCCTTAACTTTTAGGGCATGTTTCCTCTTTCTTTGAAAATCAGGCAATGTTATGTAGTTCGTAGCTTTCGAAGGATAATATTAAACTTAATGAATCTTATGTATTTTCAATCATCATAAAATTCAATTTTTCTATGTATGTACGTATTGTTATTAAATTCTGTTGTTGTTGTTTTTTTTAGTTTCAGCCACTATTGGGCCAAGTCACTACTTACTTACAGTTCACGAACTGTTTGATAAAGCTATAATATTTAGCTATTCTGTTTAGTTTTACATCTAGTATAATGTGGTATTCAACATTACTTTTAAAATTTAAAAATACAATCGTTGTTTTGCATTTTCCGCAGGAAAGATTTATCAGAAGGTGGAATTTCCATACTAAAGATGAATTTGATTTTCGTATCCTTTTCCCTGTCTTTGGATATCCAATCAAATAAATTAATTCGGTAATTTGTATGAATATAGGGCAAAGAAACATTTTTCAGTGTGGGCTAAACATTATTGTGGAAAACAAGACGTTTGAAAGATACTGATGTTTGTGTTTATCGACTCGGTGCATTATCGCGTTTTCCGATTTATAGGCCCAATTCCACAATGAAGGGGAATTTCTACACGCGGGGGGGGGGGGGGGTCCTGAAGGAGAATGCCTTGCAGGGGAATTTTCTGGAGAAATATTCGAGTGCTTTTAAATTTAAAAATGCGATCGTTATGCAAGGGTACAATTAATTCATTGCATCATCTTGTTCTTCAATTTATGCACTCGGTTTCCCAATAAAGAGAATTTGTCGGGGGGAATACCCAGGGGGAATTTTCAGGGAAGGGGGGGGAGGAGTGGGTTGGAGAATGCTCAGTGAGGGGAATTTTCATGGAAGAATATTTCACTTTTAAATTTGAAAATGTGGTCATTATTAATATGTAGGGAAAAGAATGGGGGAAAATTCTATCGAACACCGTTTTCAAGGGGTAATCTTTCACAAGGTGTATTCTCCTCGGGGGACCTTCATTCGAGGAAGTTTTCCTTGAGTTCCCTTTCTTTTCAACATCACAGAAACGCGCAACGGAAAAGCTAATATGCTTATGTATTCGGAAGAGATACAGTCTTTGCGAAAAGTTCCAAAACCTTTCTTGACTCATAAACTTAGATTGGATAGCAATTCCTAGGAAGCCATTCTGCATTAACTTTAGCTTCTTTACGATAGCTTACTAGCCACAAGTAAAAACAAAGTTCTAACAGTTGGAACCAGTGAGCAGGGCATCATCTTTGGGGGACGACGAAAGCCCCCCCCCCACCTTTTTTTACCCGAGCAGTAACAACGTTCTAGTCGGTAAAATAATGGAGCGAAGCGCCACTATTTCACTGGCTCAACTTATTATTCACGGTAAACGGGCTGATGGAAATAAATGATATAAAATCAATGAAAAAAAGATCAGTCTCTGTCGGTACAAAAAAAAAACAATTTTAATATCAATATCACCTAAATTAGTCAGCAAGAATCACCAGTCAGTCTGTAAAATTTTGCCCCACCCCAAATATTTTGACTAGTGACGCTACTGCCACTGACAGGAAAGGATATGAAGTTATTTAAATAAAATTACAAAAAAACTTCTTATCTTCTTAAAACAACCCTTTCATTCCTTGCCTGTTTGTTTGGAATTAATACTATCAGCATAATTGCGACTAAAGGTGGCTTAAAAAAAACTTCAGACCCAAGATTTAAAGGCTTCAGACCCAAGAAGTAAGGCTACCTTTCCATGCACTAGTGACGCCACTGCCACTGACAGGAAAGGATATGAAATTATTTAAATAAAATTAGAAAAAAAAATTCTTATCTTCTTAAAACAGCCCTCTCATTCCTATCTTGATCGAGAATTCTCCAAGATCTAAAAAGAACATGCAAACCTTGTTAAAAGTGTAGGAAAACATTGTGAAACTAAGATTATTCAGCTTGGTACGACTTTGTATGTGGCTGGATCATTAATTTACAACTTTTTGTATGTGAGAAATCGAAAACAACTAACAGTTTAAGGTTTGTTTGGAATTAATACTATCAGCATAATTGCGACTAAAGGTGGCTAAAAAAAAACTTCAGACCCAAGATTTAAAGGCCTCAGGCCCAAGAAGTAAAGCTAACTTTCCATGCAATAACGAGAATAAATTAGACCAAGAAACAAAATTTACCTGTTTGGATGTTCACTTCACGAAAATTCGAATCAAACTAGACAAGATTGTGTACCACAAAAAGAATAATTCGTCATTCAAACGAATCTCAGAATTTAATTCAGCTGACCTTAATTGCGAAATCAAAGTGGGATTTGAATTGTAATGGACAGTATCTCCCTTGATATTTCAACTAATAATTTTATCTTACTTTAAATAATATAAAGAACGAATTTAAAACTTAGCACAAAATACCTTCGAACTTTAAACTAAAAAAAAAAAAAAATATCAGAGACAATATAAAAATAAGATGATCTGATGTGTTGCTTTTTCTTCAAAAAATAAAGTTTTTCAGAGATGAAAACTTTGCGCGACTTATGTTCTTCTACGCGGCTAAAGCATCATAACCTCTACAAAAGGGATTTCGGATGTTTAAATACTTATATGTCTAAATACATAGAACATTTAATATAAATTGGAAAAGAAAAACATTACAATTTACAATCTCTGAAAACAAAGCTCCCGGTAGAATTAAATAAAAAAAACAAGTATTTTTTAACTGAAAATAAGGAGCGACATTAAAACTTAAAACGAAAAGAAATTATTCCGTATATGAAAGGGGCTGTAAAGAGCGAGGCGACCTCAACGCCTCGCTCTTTACGCTAAAGTTCGACTCTGTCTCACAACTCTATTTTTTAAAACAATAAAAAACTTTAGCGTAAATAGCGAGGCATTGAGGAGGGGATTGGGCGTCACCGGCCAATTATAACTCAAGATTCATAACTTTAAAAGCAATACAAGTCATTTTTGTGTGTGACTTATTGAGCAATTCATGTCAATTGGTGTGGCCTTCTAAATATTAATGCCCTTTTTCAATGAATCCAATTTATAACCTTTAATTTCAATTAACTTTCACACATTCTCTAAAAATCCCTCAGTCTAAAAAATCTACGTTATTTATGTAATCTTGAAGCTGAGTACTTCGGTCAGCCATTTCTTTCCAGGGTTACCACCCGGTGATAAAACTTTTACTAGATTCTTGAAAAAGAATCACTAAACCAGCAGATAAATCACTATATCATTAACCAGAAATCACTAGAATTATAATACTGTTTATCATTGTTATTAACAATTGTTTTGTTTATTTACCATGTTCTATACAGGCGCACCTATAGGAAGGGGGTAAAATTACCCCCTTGATGTGGAAAAATATCTTTAGATTGATGTTTTGTTTTTTCTCAAGCGAAGGTTATCCTTGAAAATTTAAGAAATGCCTTTTTGCATCTTTATGCAGAGAATAGAACAAAATCCTTGCTTCCTCCCTGTATTTTCCTGAATTCGTACCCTTGGCTTATACCCCGATCACTGAAAATTGGTTATCGGTTATCTAATCAAAATATTTTATTTTTGTTTTTAATTTTTTTCCCTTGTCGATCCACTGTGGTTTCCCCCCCCCCCGACCCAAAAAAAAATTTAGAAACTATTTTTTTGTTTTTTACTCTGAGCTAATAAATGACAAACAGCTCTGCTGGTCCGATCATCCAAAGATCATGGGACTAAAAACTAACATTGCAACCACAATTTCATAAAAATCAATCATTTTTGGCTACCTGTAATGAACCATAATCTCGAAAGAAAGAGGTGAAGGGGTTCTATATCTCCTTCGGTGTAAAATGAATATAAAGGTTATATGCTATTGTTATTGTTTAATGCGTATTTTGCTAACACTTGCTATTTCCTCCGTCCGTCTACAAAAAAGATATATAAAATAAAGGTTATTTCAGTCTTTCAGCAGACCTGCTGCTATTTATTTAGATACTTGCCGAAAAATGTTGTTAAAAACCGAAGTAAATCAACTAATTTTTCATTTAATTTTTCAAGTTATGAGGCGTTGGGGCGTCGCCGTCTCAAGGGACGGCAAGGTGGCCTTCTCAGCTTGCCAAATATGAACTTCCTGAGACTCTAGCCTAGCCTACCATCCCTCCTGCTATTTATTTAGATAATTGCCGAAAAATGTTGTTAAAAACCGAAGCAAATCAACTAATTTTTCATTTAATTTTTCAAGTTAAGAGGCGTTGGGGCGTCGCCGTCTCAAGGGACGGCAAGTTGGCCTTCTCAGCTTGCCAAATATGAACTTCCTGAGACTCTAGCAACTAACCTAGATACGGTTCCTACCATCCCTCCTATACCCTTTTCCTGATTCCAGCAATTACCTAGCCCTGCATGGTCTAATATATTATTCACCTGATTTGGCCACGAATCCTTCCTCCTATCCTGAAACATCATTACAAATATTTGTTTAACTAGCCTATTATCTTCTAACGATGACACCCTTTCCCAATATTTAACCACACTAATTAGCCTACTATGTCTCATATACCTTATTCCTAGATCCTCTCCCAACACTAACCCATTAAACTTATTATAAAGGCCTAACATACGCTTAAAAAACTTCAACTGGATTCTTTCTAAATTTACTCCCTTACCAAACCCCCAAACCTCCGCCCCGTAATGCAAAGCCGATCTAACCCTAGCATTAGAAATATACTTTATTAATCCTACATCCCACATTTCCTTAATACTACTTTTACTTAACATTCCTAGTAGTCTATTTCCCTTACTTTCTAGCATCTTAAGATGTTTCTTCCATTTCCCATCTGACGATAGCCTACAACCTAAGAACTGAAATTTGTCAACATGGTCTGGTGTCCTACTTTCATGCGTAAACTGACACTGCTAATCTATATATAGTATTAAATAAAAAAAACAAGTTTTTTTTTAACTGAAAGTAAGGAGCGACATTAAAACTTAAAACGAACAGAAATTAGTAGGTTCAAAGTTGAATCTGAACCTACAACATAATGAAAATTTGAAATGGTTCCTCTTAGAAATATTGTTGTACTTGTGAAAACTTTTCAGGATCTTTTTATAGCATGGATTGATATTTAAGTGTTTGATTTTTCTGTACTAATGTACTACATTGAAAAATGGTAAACCTAACCTGAAACACAATGGCTGTTTGATTAGAATAGGATTGTTTCTATAAGATCTATATAACTTTATCACACAGAGCTAGGCATTTAGGAGGGGTAACCCCTGATGGTCTCAGCTCAGTGCAGGGAGTTGGAGCCCCTATCCCCCCTCCAAAACATCCAAAACGTACCGAAGACTTGGAACTTTGAGCATCTTTGGTGCCTTAATTTAGCCTATATGGCGTTGTGTGCTGGCACACTGGACAATTTTTTTTAAAAGCAAATTGTTTATATCCCCCCTACAAATTCACAACCCTAGCTTTACCCCTGTAATCCGTCACACATACTAAATAATTTTTGAACATAGTGATGGTAGTTATCAAGAATGACTCTAGAATGGGCACTCCAAAGAACAGAGGAAATCTGCTATATATTTTCTAGAGAAACTACCAATCTTCGGTACCAATCTTACTGACGGTATCTCAAAGTGTAAGCTGTGCGATAATTTGGTTCTATTTCACTTTCTAGGGCTATAATAAGAGAAAGGTTGAAATGACTAAGACACGTTTCGCGGAGACGAAGAAAGAGATTTTCAAAGATTGTCCTTGTCACCCAACCATCTGGGGCAAGACGAAAGGAGGTTGTCACCCATAGGGGTGGGAAGATGTCACAAGGAAAGACGGACAAGTAATGGGAGCTTCTTTAAGGGGGGTTAAAAAGGGAGGCTTTAAATAAATTGGCTCAGAGGAAGACCATGCATAGCTGACTTGGCATAAGATGGCCTGGTGCCACAGGGAGTTGTTAATAGTATTGGTACTAGTATTAGTTAGCAGCAAAGTTATGAACTGACATCATAATTTATTTCCTTCAAACTTTTATTTAGATCCATGAGAGAGACAAATGAATATTGAGCATTAACTTGCATATACATTAAAGAAGTTTTTCTATTAAATTTATGGATTTTTTTTAAATTATTTTACTTAAATTGAGAGATTTTTGATTAGTTAACAAAGGTTTTCTTCATGTCATTTTCCATTACGTAAATTCAACGTTATGGGGTGACTTAATTCCTCATGTTAACTTAATTTCAAACGAAGAATTGTCATTGATTTTTGTCATTTAATTAATTTATTTTCTCATATATCCTATAAGGCTTTAGCCCAGCTATTTTGATGTAAAATAGACATACCAACCTAATGAGGTTAAATTAGGCTGCCTAATTAGGCAGCCAATTTTTTAAAGGCCCGTTCCACCACCACCAGTCTCTTATCATTTTAGGCTCCTTTTAGTTCAGGAACTCTCATCCTACAAAGAGATTTTCTTAGGAGAAAGTCTCCTTTAGTTCAATCATCTCCTCCTACAAAACAATTGTGCTCCTGGTAGGCCTGGTAATTATTCTTTAAATTTTTAATCCAAGCCAAGAATAATTTCAGCCTAACTTTTGTAGGGATGATGGAATCTGCGCCCCAAGCAAGATTGTTCATCATTTTCTCAATTATAATTATATCTTCTGGTGTTGATTGCATAGAGTCGGGGTGGTACATTAAAAGGGGACAGCTTTTATACACTGTTTTTAGCAAGTCAATACCATCTCATCCAACGACTGAGTGTGTGGTATTTTAAGGACTTTTTTTCAAATGGAGAGGAGGGGATAAAGGGGGAGATAGCCACTTGCCTCGAAATAGTCTAAACATTAGATAACAAAAACTTCAGGGTCGACACAACCCCCTAGAGCCCGGCATATCTGTGTTGAAGATATTAACAATGTCCTTGGAAATTTCTATTCTATCCCAGGATAATCGGTATGAGTTCTGATCTCCATTATAATATACTATTAGTAATTGTGGAGATATGGTTGACCCATGATCTATTACCGGTAATGATGCTAGTCGGCACGTAAGTTTGATCGGCTACAAGATTCAACTGTCATTTAAACCAATCGTCTTGTTATTGGGGATTTTCTAGAAAAATACCAAGGGAAGCTAATTTCACTTGGTAAAGCATTTTTAACTTCTAAAAACATAATTAGAAGAGACATAAAAGAAGTTTGACAACAATGTTTATACATTATATGAAAAGAAAATTCAGTAAATTTTGATCAAGATGTAGTACCAAAAACCAAAGTGATGCATATAGAACACCTCTATCTTTAACAGAATTATTTGATTATTCAACCAAATAAGCTTCCTCAAAAGTTTATACGGCAATATTTTCCAAAAAAAACGTATATGCCCCGGGCCTAACTCACACCTCTTGCCCATGCCCCAGGGGTTTTTATCAACCCCAAAGGCATTGAGATATAATATTTGTACTATTTTTTGCAAAATGGCTATCTCAAATTTTCTATCATATACATTTGGGGAAAAGAAGGCAAAGGGGGGGGGGGCGCCAACTGATAATTTTTTAATCTTAAAATGGATAACTAGAAATTTCAATTCCCAATCAAATAATCCACCTCCAAGGTTTATACGACCAACCCCTTCCATAAAACAATATATGCCCCTGGGGAATATCAGACAACTCTTGACACTGGGATTTACGGGGCTTTATCAACCCCAGACATTGCTATATGATGCATGAATTATTTTAAACAAAATGGCTATCTCAAAATTTTGATCTAATTAATTTGAGAAAAAGGGCGTGGGAGAGCTAGTTGCCCTCCGATAACTTTAGACTCTTAAAATGGAACTAGAACTTTCAATTTTTAATCTAATGCACCTCGTCCAAAGACATACGACAACACCACCCATGAAAACCCTATACGCGCCCCCAGAGCCTAGTTTACAACACTTGTCCTGGGCTCTAAGGGGTTGTGTCGACCCCGAAGTTTTTGTTATCTAATGTTTGGACTACTTCAAGCAAAGTGGCTAACTTAAAATTTTGGTCGGATGCATTTGAAGAAGAGAGCGTGGGGCTGCTAATTGCCTTCCAATCACTCTTCCTTCTTAAGAAGTAAAATCGAAGTCATTGTAGATTCAAGTCCCTGTAGAGAGGATCGGAAACATTGGACATGAAAGTCACATAGAAATCATTGGGCATTGTTTATATCTTCAACACAGATATCCGGGGCTCTAGGGGGTTGTGTCGACCCCGAAGTTTTTGTTATCTAATGTTTGGACTATTTCGAGCCAAGTGGCTATCTCCCCCTTTATCCCCTCCCCTTCCATTTGAAAAAAAAGTCCTTAAAATACCGCACACTGAGTCGTTGGATGAGATGGTATTGACGTGCTAAAAATAGTGTATAAAGGCTGTACCCTTTTAATGTAACAACTTGACTGTATGCAATCAACACCAGAAAATATAATTATAATTGAGAAAACGATGAAGAATCTTGCTTGGGGCGCAGATTCTATCATCCCTACAAAAGTTAGGCCGAAATTATTCTTAGCTTGGATTAAAAATTTAAAGAATCATTACCAGGCCTACCAGGAGCACAATTGTTTTGTAGGAGGAGATGATTGAACTAAAGGAGACTTTCTCCTAAGAAAATGATACGGATTACCTCATGGGAAACAAATGAGCACGCCTCTGAAATCCTTATATAAAAAAAAAAAAAAAGAAGAAAAAGTACAAAAAAGAAAAGAAAAAAAGGATGCTAAATTGGAATATTAAGCCTTTGCGATGTATCAACTGCCTAGATCTAACGATTAAGGAGCAGACGAATGGGCAACATCTATTATATGTGGAATATTTCTAGTTCATTTTGAGTTTTAATGTTTGTCCTTACTTTCATTTGAAAAACTAGCTTTAAAAATTTGATTTCCGACAGATTTGCTAATAAGGCCTTAAATTTTCCCCCTTCCTCACTGTGGAACATTACCCTTGCCAATAAAAATTCATCCCACAAAATGCTTCTAAAACTTAGCTCATGATTCTTGAGCAGCTTTTGGAGCTAAAAGAGAGGTTTTGCCAATGCTTTGCTTGAACAGAACCAAATGTAAGGTACTTGGAAAAGAAGATAATGGGTATGTTTCGACTTTTTTTCTCAGAACCGTAAAAAATTTCTTCGAAATTTCTATTCTATCCCAGGCTAATCGGTGTGCGTTCTGATCTCCATTATAATATACTGTTGGTAATTGTGGTGGTATGGTTGACCTATGATCTATTAATGATGCTAGTCGGCACGTAAGTTTGATCGGCTGCAAGATTCAACTGTCATTTAAACCAATCGTCTTGTTATTGGGGCTTTTCTAGAAAAATACCAAGGGAAGCTAATTTCACTTGGTAAAGCATCTTTAACTTCTAAAAACATAATTAGAAGAGACATAAAAGAAGTTTGACAACAATGTTTATACATTATATGAAAAGAAAATTCAGTAAATTTTGACCAAGATGTAGTTTAAAAAACCAAAGTGATGCATATAGAACACCTCTATGTTTAACAGAATTATTCGATTATTCAACCAAATAAGCTTCCTCTAAAGTTTATACGGCAATATTTTCCAAAAAAAAACTATATGCCCCGGGCCTAACTCACACCTCTTGCCCCAGGGGTTTTTATCAACCCCAAAGGCATTGAGATATAATATTTGTATTATTTTTAGCACAATGGCTATCTCAAATTTTCGATCATATACATTTGGGGAAAAGAAGGAAAGGGGGGCTGTCCGAGAAAAATTGGCAACTAATAGATGAAAGAAAAAAGATGGGAGTGTCTGTCCTCCAACAACAAGTCCCTGATCGTCTTGTTTTCCAAAACGAGCAGTATAGAACTCTTGGCAAATTGTCAAGAAAAGTGCGCATACTGATAAGCAAAACTTTCTAGAGCGTAAAGCAATAGAGGCAGAAAAAGCAGCAAAAACAGGACACTCAAGAACTGCTTACAGAATCACAAATGATATCATAAGGAAACGACTGACAAACAGAGACGGTCCTGTCAGCGATCCATCGGGGGTGCTGGTGAAAGAACAGAGTGCAGTCAATGAACTATGGGGTAATCATTTCAAAAGTTTACAAAATAGACCCGTCCTAAAAAGCCCCCTGACATTCATGAGATTCCCATCTTCTTCCGGAATATCAGCACGGACCCTCCTCCGGCCAGTGAGATACCAGAAGCAGCAAAGAAACTGAAAAACGGAAAATCTCCGAGACTGGACCGCATATCTTCAGACATGATAAAGGTATTAATATCCTCATGTATCTCCATTTGGTCTTTACTCTTCACTCGGATTTGGACATTGGCCAAAGTACCATCAGACTGGAACCGCAGCACACTCATCATGATATTCAAAAAAGAAAAAGCTACCGAGCCAGGCAACTGGCAGGGTATAAGTTTTCTGCCAATGCCTGGGATGATCCTCTCACATACTATCCTACAGAGGATCCGAACACAACTTGATTATCACTTCCGAGACCATGCTTAGACCTTATATCCATGCTTAGACTTCTTAGTGAAGAAAGCAGGGAGTGGTGTTCAAAGATTTATATGATCTTTGTGGATTTCAAATTGACCTTCAACTCCGTAGATCGTGAAATCCAATGGAAGATTCTGATCCACTACCGAATCTCTGAAGAAATATTGACGATTATTACCACCATGTATGTGCATGGCGAAAGTTAAGTCAAGAAACTAGAGGGTCAAACTCGTTTCTTCCGGATTTTTTCAGGAGCAAAACAGGGGTGCTTTCTATCTCCATTACGTTTTGTAATAATAGCGGAACAAAGAGACAGAAGGCATCAGATGAGGCCCCGAAGTCTAGGTCATTGATATTGACTTCGCAGACGACTTAGCAGTGCTTGAATCAAGCAAAAAGCAGCTTCAATAATTACTTAACAAGGTCACGGTAAAGGCAAACCATCTTGGCCTACGTGTGAATTCTGAGAAAACAAAACATGGTGACTAGTGACTCTCCTCTGTCCATTAAATGTGGCGACCAAAATGTTGGACAATTGTCAAGTTCATATATCTGGGAAGTATCCATTGAGAACACCAGCTCGATAGTGAAAGAAATACTCACCAGAATAGGACAGGCAAATGGCAACTTCAATAAACTACGTCAAGTATGGAGATCTCAGAGATTTTGTCAGCGCCTGAAGCTACGCCTTTTCAACAGCAATGTTATGCCAATACTACTCTACGCAGCAGTAACATGGCACCTGAATCAAGAATCAGAGAGAAGAATCCTGGCTTTTGAAAACTCGTGTCTTCGTAGAATATTGAACATCCACTGGTCACAGAAGGTGACAAACCAGTTCATCTGAGAAATGACGCGACAACCTCTAATAACCGACATCATTAGAGTCAGAAGGTGGACAATATTTAGAACGTCCTACGTATGGATAACCATAGACTCCCAAAACCCGCTTTACACTGGCAACCACCAGGAACTCGTAGCCGGGAAAGACCCAAAAACACTATGTTTGTTTTGTAATATTTGAATACAGAAAAAACTTTGTAGATAGAGCTGTAGGTAAGGATTTAAGAGAAGAACAAAAGGACTTTAGGGACGGAAGAGGATGTGTCGACCCAAATTTCACTCTTAGATTAGTAATTGAGAGGCTATTGAGTTATCGAGCCCATTTAGTCTTCAATTTTATATATTATGAGTAGAGGTTTGCTTTAAATGATAGAAGGGCTATAGCAAATGTCCTAGCTTTTTAGGATATACCAGATAAATCTTTTAAATTATTATTTTTTATTTAATAAAATTAAATTTAAAAATGAAATTATTAAAAAGAATTTTTTAAATGAGAAGTAAAGGCAGTATTAAAGTCAAGATCAGTAAAATTAAAAATATATAGTAATTCAAACTAAACATGACCAGAAATTACTATTAAATAATAAATGAAAACATGAACGAATATAAATTAAATAAACAACCATAGCAAGCAAACATACAACAGTTACTACCATAGATAAATAAATAAATCTTAAAAAGAGTAAAATTTAGACTGAATATGCCATTCAAGCTTAAAATGAGTAAAAATCACTACAAATAAGGGTTTGGCATACTGCCACCTTCTCTAACTATATAAAAGTATTAAATCTTTTGGGTCATTGGCACTTTATTGAAAACTATATATGTCTTGAACAGTCTTGGAAAGTATTAATAGACTAAAATAAAATATTTGTCATATAATTCGTATCCAGACATCGATAAATAGCCCAAATAAATACGTTGAAGTGATTAATCTTATGTAAGGGAGTAAAAAGAGCATGGCAAAGGCTATAACAGAGCACAGAATCAAAAAGAGAAAGTAAAACAGGTCCCAGATGAAAATTATGCTGATGATTTGACTGTTCTAGTTGAAAAATTAAGCAAAATAAACGATTGTTTTTAGGTTCTGAGAATTACGGGTGCAAAAATGAGTTTGAAAATTAATGCTAAGAAGAATAAATTACATTGAATAAAAATTAATGAGGATGAAGAGTGATAGTGGGTAAGGAAAAGATGGATCAAATGGATAGCTTCACTTAACTATTTATTATCATAGGCAGAGCTATAGCGCTGCCCATGATAATATAATTTGTACTTTACTGAAAAAAATTCATTTAAATGTTTTCATTTTTATAGCTTTAAGAAATAAAAAATTGATATAAATATCAGCATATGTACATTAAACTGACACTGCACATTGTTTTTCATTAAATTCATTTTAATTTTTTCAGTAAAGTACTAATTATATTCTGAATTTTAGAAAGCATAGGGTTTTAAAACATCAGTCATATTAATTCTGCTTGTTTTGAGTTTGACCCTGTTATTCATTTTAATTTCTGTTTGTTTTGGGTTTTGTTCATTTATTGATTTGTTATAGTTGCATGCTTGGTAGATAATTTAATTTTATTTTTTTTAATTTTTTCTTTAATGGTGTCATTTACTTTTTTTGAATAAATTGTTTTGGGGAAAAGGTTTTTTTTTAATTAATTATTAGTAAAGATGGTGTATGCACTAAAAATGTTAAGGTAAAATATCCCATGCCCAGGGTGTTTTTACGAAAACAAAAAATTCAGAAGAACAGAAAGATATGCCTGCAAGCACGGATTAGAATATAGGAGGCTACAATGACTAATATGGTTGAACAGGGCTCTGAAATGTGGGAAATACTATAACAGAGGAAGATTTGTTGGATTATTTCGAGAGAAATTATCTATAGATTCTTTTGGAAACCCGTCTGACTCACCGTATTTCGATCAGCAAGCAATACGAGAAATCTGGTTCAATCCACGTTTAATTTATGAGGAAAAACTATTTCTTTTAATTGAATTTTAAATTTCTTGTTTTCAAATTTATTCCTCAATGGAGGAGGATATAATATATAGACTTGCTTGCTTAGACAATGTCAATGCTCTAAAATCTTCCTCTTTTTCCAGTTAGTTTTCATCAGTCTTGTAGGTCTTTTAACAGTAGGCTACACAGTGAGACATCAAGATCATTTAGCGAAGGTAAAAAATCTGAATAAGCCAAATGAGCCTAAGATGTCCGAATAAGGCGAAACTGTCGAATTATTTGTACCGGACTGTGTTACCAGTATGAATCTTTTTTTGTGTTCGTCTTTTTCTTCTTATTCAGTTATTTGTGTTTTCGTATGAGAAGTTCAAGCAAAAAAATTTGGTTGATCAATGAGGAAAGCAATTCACCATTTTCCTTAAATTGGGAATCAAAATTAGTTGGGTCTAGCCCCAGAAGAGCAGCTGAAGCTATTAGGTAGTAACTTCCAAGCTTCCAAGCTTTTTAAAATACCACTCACGCTGTATAATTAGAAGTGCCCCACTCTAACGTTTTTACCTTGATCAGTAACAGATGTGGAGCAGAATTCTTGAGAGTCAGGTTCAAGCTTACATGGTATCGAAATGATGGGAAAAGTACTCATCGGGCCAACTTCAAGTTTGGGAAACATAGAAGGATCTGAACTGTCACAATGGTTCTTAATGTCACTTGGTAAAGCATCACCAACTTCTAAAAAAATGAAATTAAAACGGATATAACGAAATTTCGACAAAATGTACAAAAATTTTATGTAGAGAGATCCCCGAAACAATTGGAAAACAGACTCCAACAGCACAAAAGAGTAACAAATTTTTCCTTAAAGAATGAACTTTCGATTCAGCAAACACCGTACTATATATATGATCTTACAATCCATAATACGATGTTTAACAAAACAAAACTTATTGATAATTGTTTTGAGATATTACAATAATTTGAAAAGAAAAAAAATAGGTAGAAGTTAAGTAATTTAATAGAGTTAATTAATTTAACTAAGTTAATTATTTTTTTTAACAAGCAACGAAAAAGTAAATTTAATTTATAACAGCTTCTTTACAAAAAAATAGGTCAGAAGCATTAATACTATCAAAATTAAAGATCAAGGAATTGTGCATAATCAGCCTCATACCAATTTTGAATTCAGCATATCAAGATATAATAAACTTTAGAAAAAGTCGACGAGTTTGTTGCGTCAGTAATGCAAAAGATTAATTGAATTCATCAAACCCAATAGTTTTTTTTAGCTTTAGCTCATTATAATCAATTGAACCTAGGTCCTAAGATACGGAAGATTTTTCAATGATTTTCAGAATTATGCCCCCGGGGTAAAATTTTCAACACGTTCCCCCGGGCTCTTGGGGGTTGTGTCGACCCTGGAGCTTTGTTATCTGATCTTTGAACTAACCTTAACAAAATGGCTATCTCCAAATTTTGATCAGATACACTTGGGAGAAAGAAGGCGTGGCGGGGGGGGGGGGGGTTATAAGGGACCCGTCAATCACTTTTAAATTTTAAAAAGGGGTACCAGAACGTATGATGTACAATCGAATCAGCCCGCTTCAAAGTTTATAGGACCACACTTTCTACATGAAGTACCGCAGGAAAAAAAATTTATTGAAGCCTTATGACCTTTACTATAGGCAATGATATAGTGTTGGCTCTGATGACATTGTTGTGGTTCGTACTTAATCAGGAGTCAAGAGGGGTTACTTGCTATGCGCATCTATAGGACTTTTTTGATAGATTTTGTCCTAAAGAACACTGCAAAGACTATAGAAGAGCCTGGAACAAAATAGAGAAAATAAAACTTGTCCAAGACATAAATTATGCTGATGATTTGACTGTCCTAGTTGAAAAAGTAAGCATAATGAATCATTCTTTTCTTTTAGGTTCTGAGAATTACGGGTGTAAAAACAAGTTTGAAAATAAATATTAAGGACAATAAGTTATATTGAAACAAAACTAGTGAAAGAGAAGAGTACTGGGTAATAATAAGATGGATCAAAAGGATAGCTTCACTTACCTAAGTATTATCATAGGCAGCGCAATAGCGCTGCCTAAGTAAAGAACGATGTAACAATGTATTTTTTCTGGACCAGGGCACTTCGTAACGAGGGAGTTGTCATACAAACTTCGAAAAGGGCTCATTTAATTGGAAATTCGAATGTCTAATGCCGTTTCTAATAGTAAAAGTGATTGGAAGGCAACTAACACCCTTTCTACACCTACCATTCCCCCAAACACATCCAATCAAAAATTTGAGATAGCCATTTTCTTCAACGTATTTGATTTCCAGATAGAAATTATATTTGTAAGGAGGATACTTAACCCCCCCCCCCAAGAGCCCTCAGGGCAAGGGTTGTAAGTTATGCCCTTGGGCATATAGGGTTTTTATAGAAAGCTTTGTCATAGAAACTTCAAATAGGGCTCATTCGGTTGACATTTCAAAGACCTAATGCCCTTTTTAATAATAAGGTGATTGGAGGATAACTAACCACCCTCTCCCGCCCAACTTCCCCCAAACACATCCAATCAATATTTTAAGATAGCCATTTTGTTCAACGTAGTTGAAGGTTCTGGAAACTATATCTTTGAGGATGACAGCCTCCCATAGCCCTCAGAGCAACGACGGAAAGCTTTGCCCTGGGTGCATACAAGGTTTATATAGAAAGCATTGTCGTAGAAACTTCAAAAAGGGCTCATTCGATTGAAAATTGAAATGGCTAGTGAGACCTCAAGATCGTTATGCGAAGCTAAAAAAAACTGAACATGCACAGTGAACTTACGATTTTATCTGCTAAAAAACCCCACTTTTTTGGGGGATGGAGGAGTTAAGATTGTTTATTTATTCCTGCATTTTAAAACCATTTTACGAATCCAAGAATTATTTCGGGAGGGGGTTTCAAACCTCCTAGACACGACCCTGGTTAATACTGAATAGTAATCATCTACCAAGTCTAGCATTGGCGCTCTATGTATGAAGATATTCCCAGTTTCCCTTAACCTGTAACTTCAAGTGTCCGCTGACAGAAATATTTTTGCCTTTTTTTTTTCTTGATCCCTAGAAAACTATGCAAACTCGGAAGCTCCAAATTTTTGAATAGGCTAATCAGACTGTACTTTGAGTAGTGTTCAACGCAAAGAGAGATTTGCACGTCTCTCGGCTTAGAGGAGCTTGGTTCTGCGTTCAGTCGTAAGCAGTAGTATTCAAGTTAGAGTTTTTAGAGTATTTAGTAAATTTAGGGCAAAGATGTATAACCAAAAAACAAAGTGATGTAAATAGAACACCTTGTTCTTTAAGAGAATTTTATGTAATGAGATCCTCAAAAAATTTAGAAAACAGAGGCTCCTGAGCCTCATGTGGCTCTTTGGTCTTTTAAGTGCGGCTCTGGCACAAACATCTCCGAAGGCGCAATAATATTTTCATAAAAAAAATAACTTCGTAAAAAAAGTTGCATTTTATTTTGATAAATTCAATTCTACTATAAATCGAGAAAATATATAATTTTTTGTTTAAGTTGAAATGTTTTAAGAGCAAAAGCAGATATTTTGAAGAGAATTCAAGTTACAACTGTCTTCCAAAACCATTAAAGACAGAACAATTACAATTTGTTCAAATATAAACACATAGCATATCGAAGATCTCAAACATGTTCCGGATTAATAAATAGCAACTTGCAAGTCTTGTGACATAAATGATGCAGCACAAGTTTCACTTTTTGTAACCTAAATTCACTTCTCGAGTGTGTACCATATAATAAACAAGTACCAAAAAAAGTTAACTAAAGAAGGAGATTTGGCTCCCAATTCTTCAAAAATTATTGTAATGTTCATACTTGCCTCTTTGGCTAATAAGTTTGCCGACCATTTCTCTTAACATCGCATGTATAAGATTTAGTTGGAACAGAGAAAGTGAGACAAATAGAATGAATTTTGAATAGATATTCTGCCAACATGCAGAATTGTAAAATTTCCTGTGCAAAGTCCACTCCCCAGAAACTTCCTTCACCAAAGAAAAATTACCTCAGAGAGTAATTTTTACATTTTGAGCAGACGACTTTGGGGGGGGGGGAGGGGCATTCTAATTTCCGTTCGAATGAGCCCTCTCTCAATATTCTGGGGCTATTGGGGCGATACGATCACCCCTGAAAAAAAAAACACGCATCCGTGATACTTCTGGCAAAAAAAAAACAACAAAATATCACATTTTTGTGATAATAGAGAATATGTCAATAGAGAAAATGTTAGGAGAGGTCGCTTTTAGTGACTGATTTGGGTGATATTGCTATTAAAATTTGTTGTTTTTTGGCCAATCTACCTCTATTTACTTTACCGCATGTGTTTCCATCAATCCATTTTCCTAATTAAAAACAAGCCAGTAAAATAGCAGCACTTTACATTAATTTTTTAGCAAATCAATTTTTTGTACTGAGTGGCTGAAAAATTAGGAGCACCTCACCCTTCAATATGTGACACTCCTTCGAGTGTCGAGTGTCACATTGTTGAGGGTGAGATAATCTCTACTTAATATTTTAAAATAACTTATTTTGGTTGAACCAGTTTTTATAAAGAATCGGTTCCCTCTTTTCTTTTTCCTGGTTCTACCTATCAAAATTGAGTATTATTATGAAAAAATCTATTTTGATACAAATGAAACCAGATTTGTTTTAACATTGGTAAATTTTAAATTTTATTTCTACTGTGCTGAACTAAGGCTAATTTATTTTACAAGTTGAAAATGCTTTATCAAGCGACAGAGAGGTTCAGTTGAACTTCCTGAACTCTTTAATGCCTCCTAAAATTTAACATGTCTCCCTGTGAATTTTCTAGAATATCTCAGGACAATGTAAATTGGAATCTGACTTCTAACAATACGGCTCTACATCTTTTGATCATGAATCTTAATATTTGCGGGTTCTAATGGTAGCTTGGCCTTAGGTTTAAGTTTTTAGGTTTAAATTCTTCCATTAATACAATTTAATGTTTCTATTTGTCTTTTTGACAAGGTAGAGGGGGGGGGGCTAGTTTATTTTTTTATATGTAAATGATTGTTAAATTGTGTTTGTAGCTGAAGGGGTGTCCCTGAAAAGAAATTTATTTTCACAGATTATTACTTTAAACTGGTTTTGGTTGCACTATTGACTTGACCTTGTTTTCAGAAGGCAATCAGTATGAACAAGCACTCAAAACATTAGCCATTATAAGAGTATATGATCTAGTATATTCAGCATGAAATTCTATGTGAACACATTGATTATGATAATTTATTTTAAAAGCAAGAAAAATACAAATGTCACAAGGCGCCTTCCTATTGACGATGCTCCTGTAAACTTATACTGCTGTAAGATCAAACAACGAAACAAATACCGCTGAACACAACTCTTGGTTGACAACATGTTAATTGATACTTATTAAATAAAAAAAAACAAGTTTTTTAAACTGAAAGTAAGGAACGACGTTAAAACTTAAAACGAACAGAAATTATTCCGTATATGAAGGGGGCTGTCCCCTCCTCAACGCCTCGCTCTTTACGCTAATGTTTTTTTATTGTTTAAAAAAATAGAGTTGTGAGAAAGTCAAACTTCAGCGTAAAGAGCGAGGCGTTGAGGAGGGAACAGCCCCCTTCATATACGGAATAATTTCTGTTCGTTTTAAGTTTTAACGTCGTTCCTTACTTTCAGTTAAAAAAAATTCTTTTTTTTTATTTAATTTTTTAAAGTTTTTGAATTAATGCAAGTTTTGATTTTGGCTCACCGTACATGAATAATTAAAACAAAATTTGCATATTATATTTGGTTAAATGGCTTTCTCGAAACTTGTTTAATTTTATTTACGAACGTTTTTATTAGTAATAAATATACGTAACCTAGAATTAACTTACGTAACGACCTTCTATATTCATAAATTTTTAACACGTATATTAGGGGGTTCGCCCCCTAGTCAATACTCTGCTCTTTAAACTATAGTTCGAATTTTTTTTCCAGTTCTTTAAAAATAACCTCTTAATCACAATCAGTTGATCAGTTGAAAAACTTGTTTTTTTTATTTAATTCCTGATCTTTTTCTTTAATAATGCTGGGAAATCCGGCACCCCCTTCATAGCAATGTCCCTTCCCCCATGAAAACTTCCTTCATGGAAAGATCCTTCCATATAGCCCCCGGCCCTCGCCGTCCCCACCGACCAGAAAAAAATCTCCTCTGAAAAAGTCTGTATACTTCCCAATAACCAATACTATATGTTAACATTGAGTAAAGTTCATAACTTTCAGCCCTCCCCCTGGGGACTTTGGAAGATCAAGTCATCCTAAAAGACATTTTTATCATATTTTCGACCATGCTGAACAAAATGGCTATCTCAAAATTTTGATCGGGTGACTTTGGGAAAAAAATTAGCGTGGGAGGGGGCCTAGTTGCCCTCCATTTTTTTTTGGTAAATTAAAAAGGTAACTATAAATTTTATTTTCCGTTCCAATGAGCCCTCCCACGATTTTATCGGACCACTGGGTCTATACTATAACCCCTGGTAAAAAAAAAAAAAAAAAACCAAACAAAAAAATAAACAAAAAAAAAAAAACGCAACCGTGATCTTTATTCTGGCAAAAAATGTAAAATTCCACATTTTTGTAGATAGGAGCTTGAAACCTCTATAGTAGGGTTCTCTGATACGCTGAATATGATGGTGTGATTTTCATTAAGGTTCTATAACTTTTAGGGGGTCTTTCCCCATTTTTTCGAAAATCAGCCAAATTTTCTCAGGCACGTAACTTTTGATGGGTAAGATTAAACTTAATGAAACTTATATATTTGAAATCAGAATTAAAATCTGATTCTTTTGATGTATCTATTGGTATCAAAATCCCGTTTTTTAGAGTTTCGGTTACCATTGAGCCGGGTCGCTCCTTACTTACAGTTCGTTACCACGAACTGTTTGATTTGAATAATAAACATCAAGAAAAAATCACTCTCTTATATCTTTTATGCTCTCTTCTCGAAATTCACTTTCAGACATCAATCCGCAGAAAATAATCTATATTTTGCATCAATATTTTGAATTGGCGAGTAATAGAAGACAGCTATTGCCATTATATTAAGGGGATGACGGAGTTCTTATAGCTTAATAATTAGCCAAAGGAATTAATAATGCTCCGATAAAATAGGGACAGAAGTAATAGTGGGGCAAAAATTACTCTTAGATAAAAAAAAAACTAGACATTACCACCTTGTTTCCAACTTGGTGATCTCTGGACAGCTCTTAGTAGACTGGACACTTTGACAAGTGATGAGTATGGGGTATGGGACTGTACTTCTTTTGCAACCATAATATATACTCAATTTAATTTGGTAATATTTTTAGTTTGGTAATATTTTGGCGTTTGTAACTAAAAAAACTATGAAATCAAAAGCGATTTGAGAAACGTGGCTGTCAATAGAGATGAGTAATTCTTGAAGAGAGCTTTAATTTTGCTAGTTGGTACCTCAGAAAGACAGATATAGGGGTGAAATCATCTATGGCGTTGAGAAGCGGGGAAAGGGCTAGGACATAGATGAAGAGAGAGAAGGAAGGTGATCTTGTTTTCGAGCTGACATCAAGGTAGAAAATTTAGTGTTTACGGTAGGATAATTTTCAACTGCAGGAACTTGAGTCGCATTGGCACGTTAGCCGCGAGAGATAAAATGAACATGGGGGTGGAGCTCAAGGGGATAAGGTAAGAAGAAGTAAAACTTGGAGGGATAATGGGAGGGGAGGGAAGATGGAAAAGGGAAGTGGAACAGAGCGTGTTTTGGCAAGGAACTATCTATTTTGACAAAAAGATGATGATTGCCCAAACTAGTTGGCCACTTCCTAGACTTTGGAGATAGGATTAAAGTTGCAAGGGGAACGCTTTTGGGAGGCGAACAAGCAAGAGGGTGTTGGGGACGGGTCAATTGGATTAAAAAGGTCTGTGAGGGTATAGTGATGGAACAAAAGTAGACTCTGTGGACGTAGAGAAACGTCTTTAGGCATATTGAATTGTCCAACATCGGGCTGGGAGGAGGACATGGTTGGAGGTAAAACGTTAAATGATGAAGATGAGAAGGGGGATTCGGAAGATTTCTACCTTGCCCTTAAAAGAGTGGGGTTTTAAACTTACTATCCACTGCTGCTGATGGATGAGCAACATTTCATGATTCATCAATACAATATAAAACAGAACAAAGGTCAACAAGGTCAAAACTGCACTAATGAGACATGGAAATAGCTGGACTAAAGTTACGACAGATACGTCTATATAAAAACTTTCAGTTTATGAAACTCGTAAAAAACACAATTAAAATAGCTACAAATCATATTTTCTTTTTTGATTGTTCTTAATGGCTAAGGGAAACTGGGAATATCAAACAGTTCGTGGTAACGAACTGTAAGTAAGGAGCGACCCGGCTCAATGGTAACCGAAACTCTAAAAAACGGGATTTTGATACCAATAGATACATCAAAAGAATCAGATTTTAATTCTGATTTCAAATATATAAGTTTCATTAAGTTTAATCTTACCCATCAAAAGTTACGTGCCTGAGAAAATTTGGCTGATTTTCAAAAAAAGGGGGAAAGACCCCCTAACAGTTATAGAACCTTAATGAAAATCACACCATCATATTCAGCGTATCAGAGAACCCTACTGTAGAGGTTTCAAGCTCCTATCTACAAAAATGTGGAATTTTCCATTTTTTGCCAGAAGAAAGATCACGGTTGGGTGTTTTTTTTTTTGTTTGTTTGTTTTTTTTTTTTTTTGTTTTTTTTTTCCCCAGGGGTGATCGTATCGACCCAGTGGTCCTAGAATATCGTGGGAGGGCTCATTGGAACGGAAATTAAAAGTTCTAGTGCCCTTTTTAAGTGACCAAAAAAAATAGAGGGCAACTAGGCCCACTTCCAAGCTCATTTTTTTCCCAAAGTCACCCGATCAAAATTTTGAGGTAGCCATTTTGTTCACCATGGTCGAAAATATGATAAAAATGTCTTTTAGGATGACTTGATCCCCCAAAGTCCCCAGGGGGAGGGCTGAAAGTTATGAACTTTACTCAATGTTAACATATAGTATTGGTTATTGGGAAGTATACAGACTTTTTCAGAGGAGATTTTTTCTGGTAGGTGGGGGACGGCGAGGGGGGGGGGCTATATGGAATGATCTTTCCATTAAGGACGTTTTAATGGGGGAAGGGACATTGCTATGACGGGGGCGCCGGATTTCCCAGCATTATTAAAGAGAAAGATCAGGAATTAAATAAAAAAAAACAAGTTTTTCAACTGATCAACTGATTGTGATTAAGAGGTCATTTTTAAAGAACTGGAAAAAAAATTCGAACTATAGTTTAAAGAGCAGGGTATTGACTAGGGGGCGAACCCCCTAATATACGTGTTAAAAATTTATGAATATAGAAAATAATGCAAATAATGTGATATTTGCACATCAGGGGGATGGAGTAAAGCATAGCATATATTAAATACATAACCTAACCTAGCCGAGGTACCTGGTTCCCCCCTAAACCCCAAAAAAATAAAGTTTTAATAGTTTTAACGTTTCGACATGTAGATTTTATGACTGTCGACATTATGATCGATTTTCTTTATGAACATTTCTGTAGGTATTATGAATGTTGACAGTTTGAGGGTCAGTGGTTCTGGCAGAATTTAGTAGGTAGAAAAAATGTTAATGGAAGGACTGTCGAAGTTCAGACATGTAGCGACTGTGACTTTTGATGAACTGACGTGTCGATGCTCTGATGGGTAGCGATTGTGACTGTCGATGTCCTGACGTGTCAATTTTCTGACGGTAGTGGTCCCGACGTGTAGATGTCCTGGCACCTTCCCTAAATTATCCGACGGAATATACGGACTAATTTCTGTTCGGTTTGATATATGTATATGAAGGGGTTTCCCCCTAGTCTCTTTACGCTAAAATCACAAGACCGTCTAATTAGAATAAAAAGATCTTTTGAAAGTACCAAGAAAAACTTTACCGTAAAGAGTGAGGTCTTGACGATAGGATGAACCACCTAATATATGTAATAATTTCTGTTAGTATAAGTTTTTCATTTTCTTCCTTACTTTCAGTTGCAGAAACGTTTTTTTTTTTTTTTATTTATAGACAGCCAATTTGCAAAATAAAATTAAAATTTTTATTCAAAATTTTTTTAATTATTAAATTAAGGGGAGCCAAAAAAAAAGCTGCATTAACTAAAAAACGATCAGAAATTAAATAAAAAAAACAAGTTTTTTAAACTGAAAGTAAGGAGCGACATTAAAACTTAAAACGAACAGAAATTATTCCGTATATGAAAGGGCTGTCCCTCCTCAACGCCTCGCTCTTTACGCTAAAGTTTTTTATTGTTTTAAAAAATAAAGTTGTGAGACAGAGTCAAACTTTAGCGTAAAGAGCGAGGCGTTGAGGAGGGGACAGCCCCTTTCATATACGGAATAATTTCTGTTCGTTTTAAGTTTTAATGTCGCTCCTTACTTTCAGTTTAAAAAACTTGTTTTTTTTATTTAATCTTCATACATAGAGCGCCAATGCTAGACTTGGTAGATGATTACTATTCAGTATTAACGAGGGTCGTGTCTAAGAGGTTTGAAACCCCCTGCCTACATAATTCTTGGATTCGAAAAATGGTTTTAAAATGTATGAATAAATAAACAATCTTAACTACTCCATCCTCAAAAAAATTAGTTTTTTTTAGCATATAGAATCTTAAGTTAATTTTGAACTCTCAGTTTTTTTTTGGCTTCACAAACGATCTTGAGGTCTGACCAGATAGTCTAATAAAAATACATTCGAACATTAAGAGAAGTACCTAGAAAAATATGAAGATCTTAGAGCCTTGAACAATTTTTAAGCAAGAAAGTCTATGTATTATATCCTCCTCCATTGAGAGAACTCAACAGAATAAATTATAAATACAGAAATTTGAATTTTGACGCAAAAAAAAAAAGGCAAGTATTTACCCCATATAATTTACATCCGAATGTAACAAAATTTTTTAATAGATTTATGTTGAAAATAAAATCAGTCGGAAGATTACCCGAAATAATACGTTTACAGATTCAACCAATTTTCTAATATTGGTTTGCAGACATGTCTTTCTATTCTTCAAAACTTTTTTATGCTTCAAAACTTTCACACATCACAACTGATCCGTATAGATGAGCATAAAACGTAACCCCGGAGGCAATATTTTATCGTTATCTATAAAAAAGGCCATAAGGTTTCCATTTTTTTCCAGAGGCACTTCCTATAGAAAGTTGGGTCTTATAAAATTGGAGAGGGCTCATTCAGTTGGAAATCGGGAGTTCTAGTGCCATTTTTGAGAATGAAAATAGATTGAAGTGCAACTTGCACCCTGCCCCCTTCACGCTGTCTTTTCCTCAAATCCATCCAATCAAAACTTTGTGATAACCATTTTGTTAAAATTAGTTCTAAAATCAAAAAAAAAAAAAAAAAAAAAAAAATGGGGTCAACAAATACCCCAGAGCCCGGAGGCCCGTGTTGAAAGTTATTATCTGGGTGTATATAAGGTTTACATGGAAGGGTTGGTCGTATAAACTTTGAAGGGGCTCATTTGATTGGAAATTAAAAGTCCTATTTTTCTTTTTAAGAGTCAAAATCTATAGAAGGGGAACTAGACCCCCCGTCCCCTTTTTCCCCAAATGAATCTGATCAAAATATTCAGATATATATTTTTTTCAAAACAGATAAAAGATCAGATAACAGAAACTCCTAGGTTGACACAACCCTTCCAGAGCCTGGGTGCCCGTGTAAAAGTTGTACCCCGGGACATATAAGGTTTTTATACAAGGGATGGTCGTATAAACTTTGGAGGGGGCTCGTTTGATTAAAAATTGAAAGTTTTAGAGCTCGTATTAAGAGTTAGAAGGGACTGGAGGGCAACTAGCCCCTTCCCCTCACCTTCTTTCCCCCAAATGCATCCCGTCTAACCCATGTAAAGTAGTTGAAAGATCAATTTTAAAAAAAGTCTAGGGTCGACACAACCCCTCGAGAGCCTGGGGGCACATGTTGAAAGTTATACCTTCGGACGTGTAAGTTTTTTTTGATAGGGTGGTCATATAAACTTTGTAGAGTGCTCGT
Organism: Artemia sp. Qi Xiang Cuo; assembly: GCF_049724085.1. NCBI lineage: Eukaryota > Metazoa > Arthropoda > Branchiopoda > Anostraca > Artemiidae > Artemia > Artemia sp. Qi Xiang Cuo. The sequence continues at coordinate 9,628,758 of NC_142805.1, forward strand.
TTAATTGGAAACTGAAAGTTTTAGCACCGGTATTCAGAGTGAGAAGTGATCGGAGGGCAACTAGCCTCTCCCAATGCCCTCTTTTCTCTAAATGTATCCCATAATCATTTTGAGATACACATTTTCTCAAAGATAGTTAATAGATAAAATATTCTTTCACGGACGAATGCAAGGTTTTTATGCACGGGGTGGTTATAGCTTTGGAGGGCGCTCATTTGATTGTAAATTAAAATTTCTAGTTTCTTCCTTAAGAGCGAAGTGATTGGTGCCCGGGGCAACCCTCTGGAGCCCGGGGCAAGTGTTAATAAGTGTTAAGGGCAACCTTAATGAAAATCACACCATCATATTCCGCGTTTCATATAACCCTACTTTTGAGGTTTAAAGCGCCTAAATCAAAAAAAGTGTAATTTTCATTTTTTTGCCCGAATAAAGATCCCGGTTGCTTGTTGATAGGTTTGGTTGGTTTTTTTTTTTTTTTTTTTTGTTTTTTTTTCCCCAGGGGTTATCGTATCGACCCTACTGGGGCTCATCTATCTCTGGAACAATCTTCTCCTAGACATTTTTTCTACGATTGTATGCACCCCCGTTTGCGATCCCAGAAAAAAATCCTTTCTTCCCGATTGCCGATTTTTATTCTTATTAATGGCCCCAACACTAGTAAAAACCTTGGCCCAGAAAACTTTTCTTAGGCCGCGGAAAGTTTTTATTAGAGGGTATCATGTAAAAGATGCGAGGAAAAAAATAATGAAATTAAAATTGTCTTGATTTAATTAAGAAAGAAGAGAGTAAAGACTTGCAGTTGGTCTCGTACCGTATGAATACAGTTGCCATCGTTACCACAGAATAGGATGAACTCGATTCCTTTTTAGTACAAGGAGAGTCCTTTCACCATTGTGCTGTGGCAACTGTTTACATAAAAATACTGTTGAATCTGTTGTGTCTAAGACGTATTGTGAATAATTATCGTACCTACTGTAGAGGTTTCAAGCTCCTATCTACAAAAATGTGGAATTTTCCATTTTTTGCCAGAAGAAAGATCACGGATGCGTGTTTTTTTTTTTTTTATTTTGTGGTTTTTTTTTTTTTTTTTTTTTTCCCCAGGGGTGATCGTATCGACCCAGTGGTCCTAGAATATAGTGGAAGGGCTCATTTGAACGGACATTAAAGTTTATAGTGCCCTTTTTAATTGACAAAAAAAAATTGAGGGCAACTAGGCCCCCTCCCACGCTCATTTTTTTCCCAAAGTCACCCGATCAAAATTTTGAGATAGCCATTTTGTTCAGCATGGTCGAAAATATGATAAAAATGTCTTTTAGGATGACTTGATCCCCTAAAGTCCCCAGGGGGAGGGCTGAAAGTTATGAACTTTACTCAATGTTAACATATAGTATTGGTTATTGGGAAGTATACAGACTTTTTCAGAGGAGATTTTTTCTGGTTGGTGGGGGAAGGAGAGGGGGGGGGGCTATATGGAATGTTCTGTCCAGGACGGCCGAGGGCAGGGGGGACGGGACAGTGCGATGACGGGGGCGCCGGATTTCCCAGCATTATTAAAGAGAAAGATCAGGAATTAAATAAAAAAAAAACAAGTTTTTCAACTGATCAACTGATTGTGATTAAGAGGTAATTTTTAAAGAACTGGAAAAAAAAATTCGAACAATAGTTTAAAGAGCAGGGTATTGACTAGGGGGTGAACCCCCTAATATACGTGTTAAAAATTTATGAATATAGAAAATAATGCAAATAATGTGATATTTGCACATCAGGGGAATGGAGTAAAGCATAGCATGTATTAAATACGTAACCTAACCTAACCGAGGTACCTTGTCCCCCCTAAACCCCAAAAAAATAAAGTTTTAAAATTTTAATGTTATGACGTGTCGATATTATGACTGTCGACGTTCTGACGGATTTTCGTTATGAAAATTTTGTTAGGTGTTATGACTGTTGACATTCTGACGGTCAGTGGTTCTGACAGAATTTAGTTGGTAGAAAAAATGTTAATGGTATGACTGTCGACGTTCTGACAGGTAGTGATTGTGACTGTCGATGAACTGACGTGTCGATGCTCTGATGGGTAGCGATTGTGACTGTCGATGTCCTGACGTGTCAATTTTCTGACGGTAGTGGTCCCGACGTGTAGATGTCCTGGCACCTTCCCTAAATTATCCGACGGAATATACGGAATAATTTCTGTTCGGTTTGATATACGTATATGAAGGGGTTCCCCCTGGTCTCTTTACGCTAAAATCACAAAGGCCGTTTAATTAGAATAAAAAGATCTTTTGAAAGTACTAACAAAAACTTTACCGTAAAGAGCGTGGTATTGACGATAGGGTGAACCCCCTAATATATTTAATAATTTCTGTTATTATAATTTTTTCATTTTATTCCTTACTTTCAGTTGCATAAACTTTTTTGTTTTTTTTTTATTTTTTTTAAGCCAATTTTCAAAATAAAATTAAAATTTTTATTCAAAATTTTTTTAATTATTAAATTAAGGCGTGCCAAAAAAAAAGCTGCATTAACTAAAAAACGATCAGAAATTAAATAAAAAAAACAAGTTTTTTAAACTGAAAGTAAGGAGCGACATTAAAACTTAAAACGAACAGAAATTATTCCGTATATGAAAGGCTGTCCCCTCCTCAACGCCTCGCTCTTTACGCTAAAGTTTTTTATTGTTTTAAAAAATAAAGTTGTGAGACAGAGTCAAACTTTAGCGTAAAGAGCGAGGCGTTGAGGAGGGGACAGCCCCTTTCATATACGGAATAATTTCTGTTCGTTTTAAGTTTTAATGTCGCTCCTTACTTTCAGTTTAAAAAACTTGTTTTTTTTATTTAATCTTCATACATAGAGCGCCAATGCTAGACCTGGTAGATGATTACTATTCAGTATTAACCAGGGTCGTGTCTAAGAGTTTGAAACGCCCTCCCGAAATAATTCTTGGATTCGTAAAATGGTTTTAAAATGCAGGAATAAATAAACAATCTTAACTCCTCCATCCCCCAAAAGATTGGGGTTTTTTAGCACATAAAATCTTAAGTTCATTTTGCATGTTCAGTTTTTTTTTTAGCTTCGCATAACGATCTTGAGGTCTCACTTGATAGTCTAATAAAACGACATACAAGCATGAAGAGAATTACCTAGAAAAAGATTAAGATCTTAGAGCCTTAAACATTTTTTAAGCAATAAAGTCTATGTATTATATCCTCCTCCATTGAGAGGAACCAACCTAATAACTTTGAAATCAAAAAATTAGAAATTTGATGCAAAGAAACAGAAAGAAACACTTTTTCAAAATAATTTAGATCTGGATGTAACCAAATTTTCGTATAGCTTTCTGGTTGAAATAAAATCAGTCGGACGGGTGCCCGAAAGAATCCGTTTACAGATTCCTCCAATTTTCTAATGTTGGTTTGCAGACATGTCTTTCTATTCTTCAAAACTTTTTTATGCTTCAAAACTTTCACACATCACAACTGATCCGTATAGATGAGCATAAAACGTAACCCCGGAGGCAATATTTTATCGTTATCTATAAAAAAGGCCATAAGGTTTCCATTTTTTTCCAGAGGCACTTCCTATAGAAAGTTGGGTCTTATAAAATTGGAGAGGGCTCATTCAGTTGGAAATCGGGAGTTCTAGTGCCATTTTTGAGAATGAAAATAGATTGAAGTGCAACTTGCACCCTGCCCCCTTCACGCTGTCTTTTCCTCAAATCCATCCAATCAAAACTTTGTGATAACCATTTTGTTAAAATTAGTTCTAAAATCAAAAAAAAAAGAAAAAAAATGGGGTCAACAAATACCCCAGAGCCCGGAGGCTCGTGTTGAAAGTTATTGTCTGGATGTATATAAGGTTTACATGGAAGGGTCGGTCGTATAAACTTTGGAGGGGCTCGTTTGATTGGCAATTGAAAGTCCTATTTTTCTTTTTAAGAGTCAAAATCTATAGAAGGGGAACTAGACCCCCCGCCCCCTTTTTCCCCAAATGAATCTGATCAAAATATTCAGATATATATTTTTTTCAAAACAGATAAAATATCAGATAACAGAAACTCCTAGGTAGACACAACCCTTCCAGAGCCTGGGTGCACGTGTAAAAGGTGTACCCCGGGACATATAAGGTTTTTATACAAGGGATGGTCGTATAAACTTTGGAGGGGGCTAGTTTGATTAGAAATTGAAAGTTTTAGTGCTCGTATTAAGAGTTAGAAGGGACTGGAGGGCAACTAGCCCCTTCCCCTCACCTTCTTTCCCCCAAATGCATCCCGTCTAACCCATGTAAAGTAGTTGAAAGATCAATTTTAAAAAAAGTCTAGGGTCGACACAACCCCTCGAGAGCCTGGGGGCACATGTTGAAAGTTATACCTTCGGACGTGTAAGTTTTTTTTGATAGGGTGGTTATATAAACTTTGGAGGGTGCTCGTTTGATTGGAAACTGAAAGTTTTAGCACCTGTATCCAGAGTGAGAAGTGATCGGAGGGCAACTAGCCTCTCCCAAGGCCCTCTTTTCCCCGAATGTATCCCATAAACATTTTGAGATACCCATTTTCTTAAAGATAGTTAAAAGATCAAATAATCTTTCACGGACGAATGCAAGGTTTTTCTGCAAGGGGTGGTCGTAACTTCGGAGGGGGCTCATTTGATTGTAAATTAAAAGTTCTAGTTTCCTCCTTAAGAGCGAAGCGATTGGTGCCCGGGGCAACCCTCTGGAGCCCGGGGCAAGTGTTGTAAGCTATTCTCCGGGGGCATGTAAGGTTTGTATGGGAGGGGTGGTCGTATAATCTTTGGAAGGGGCTCGTTTGATTGAACATTGAAAGTTCTAGTTCCATTTTAAGTGTCAAAATTGGTCGGAGGGCAACTAGCCCTCCCAAGCTTTTTTTTCCGAGTAAATTCGATCAAAACTTTGAAATAGCTATTTTATTCAAAATAATTCATGGGTCATATAGCAATGTTTCTGGGGTTGACACAGCCTGCAAATCCTGGGGTCAAGGGTTGTATGTTATTCTCCAGGGGCATATACGGTTTGATGGAAGGTGATGGTCGTATAAACCTTGCACTTTTTTTTTTTAACTACATCTTTGTCTGAATTTACTGAATTGTCTTTTCGTAAAATGTATACACATTGTTGTCAAACTTCTTTTATATCTCTTTTAATTATATTTTTAGAAGTTGAACATGCTTTACCAAGTGACATTAAGAAGCAGGTTGACATTTCAGACCCTTTTTTGTTTCCAAAACTAGAAAATGGTCTGACGACTACTTTTTCCAGCATTTCGGTGTCATGTAAACTTGAACCTGAGTCTAAGGAATTTGGCTCGACATCTATCACCGATCAAGGTAAAATATTCAAAGCTCCGAGATCAACTTAATAAGATAACAACGACTAGTATTTGACTAGAAAAAGTAAAATATTAGTAATATAGAATTAACAATTAATAGAATTAATAAAAAAGTTATATAGAAAAAGAAAGAGTAAACTCTAAATTGAATGCTATTACTTACTACTGAATGTGGTCCCACCCTCAGGGGTCGACGCCCTCATTTCATAGCCTTATTTGACCACTGTTATCACTGTAGCTTTATTTTTGGTTTGGAGACGTAATTTTCTTCTATTGTTCCAAATTTTATTTTCTCAAAAACACCCCTGGGCATTGTCTATTCTTCTTTAACATTTTCATTGCATCCACCACCTTTACTAATAATAAACTTACTTGAACTTCACTTGACCACTTACATTACAATGGCTTCCCAGTCTCGTAATCTTTTTATTTCTATTTAAACTCCTATTTCTCATCTTGTTATTTTATTAAGTACGTCACTTCTTATTATTTTTCTATACTTTATTCAATGATTATTTCTTTGTCATTTCACTGTTTATATCCTCAGCATTTGGTCGTGGGTCGCTAAAATTTTGAAATGTAGATTTTAAGGAAATACGCGAAAAACGAGAAACAGAGGCTAATAATAGACATAACCTTGGGAAGAGGATCCAAGCACCTCAACAAAAATTTCTTATAGATTTAATGCGTACGGTAATCCTCCAACCAATAATGGAAAACGAAGATGGATATTTGTTTATCTCCAATCGCGGGAAAAAACTGAATTAAACGGTAGACCGGAATAAGACTGGGTAGCAAAAATTTCAATCTAACTTAAATCGTAAAGCATAAAATGCGTTTGAAGAATTGCCGATTGAAGATGCTGGCTGATTTGAGTCATTTTTGGAACACATGCGTTAAGAATCTAGAATTGAAACAAAGACAAATTCAGATTCTTAGAAAGAGTTCCTCTACAGACTAAAGGACCTAGAATGGAAATGGTTAGATATTAGAAAACATACTTCAGAGGAAACGAGATTAAAATTGGAAAGCAGAAGTATGGGGTTGATACCATTACGCAGAAGAGAAAAATAGATTTTGATTAATTAGTATGACAAGAATAAGTACGATTTTAGCTTACCAGAGTGTTTTACTCGAAGTAGTCCCAATAGAGCAAAACACATTAAACAATATATTAGACTGTAGCCGATAATAGCAAAAAAATTTATGCGTTTTCTGAATCTTACACAGGTCAGTGAAACTTGACCTGAAGGATGGTTTAAATGGCTGTTGATTCATGTTGCCGATCAAACTTACGTGCCGACTAACGTCATTAATAGATCATAAGTCGACCGTATCGACACAGTTAGAGCAATATGTTATGATTAAGATAAGTGTTCATTTCCTATTAGCCTGGGTTAGAATATAAATTTCAAAGGATTTTTTTTACCGTTCTTAGAAAAATAGTAATTTTTTTCTTCCATTTTCTTCTCTTCCAAGCACCGTAGATTTGATCCTGTCCGAGTAAGGCATTGGCAAAAATATTTTAGCTTCTAAAGCGACTTAAAAATCATGTGCTCAATTTTAGAAGATCTTATAAGTATTTTATAGGATTTTTTTTTATTCTCAGGGGGTAATGTTTCACAAAGAGGGAGGGGGATATTTTCAGGCTTTTTTTCAAAACTACGTAAATCAAATTTTAAAACCCATCTTTTGCAAACAATTGTTATTCCAATTTAGCAGCCTTTTTTCCTTTTTTTTTCTTTTGTCAAAATGAAGATCTTGGAGGTGTGTTTATTTTGCTTCCATGAGGTAATCGTATCTAACAACGAATGGTCCTAAATTATCCAGAGAATAGTCACTCAAACTAAAATTAAAAGTTCTAGTGCCCTTTTTAATTAACAAAACAACTCTGTTCAGTATAGTTTAAAAGTCTAAGCATTTCGACATTACCTGAACTTCTACAGCCCATAGTAATACGACTGTTTTTTGGGCCTTGTCAGGTGTTTACTTATAGGTTTTGCGTATAAATAGTTTACAGATATTTTTTTTTTGGGGGGGGGGATTTCTGATGGAATACATTTTCCACCAGAAGAATTTTCCATGAGAAGAAAAATTTCTAGGGGTGAAGTTTTCGGGCCAGTTTACCTCTAAAACCGTGGAAATTATGACCCTAAAACTGATTTGATTTTTTAATCTCCCCTTCTGCCTTCACATTCAATCGAGCTTTAGGTAAAACAGCTCGTACTAACAAGCCGTAAATAAAGAACAGTCAATGTCACTGATAAGTGAAAATCCAAAAGTTTTTATTGAAATATAGGCAACTAAAATTCACAATTAAATCTTGGGTTATTTTTAATGAATTCAAGTAAGCTATAATAATAAAAGAAAAAAACCTTGTAGCTTGGTCTACAAAAAGGATTCTCAAATCCCACATTTTGAGCTAATTTCCAAAGTAATTTTTTTCTTCTTAAGTGTGTCTAAGCCTTCCAAAAAGGTTACATTTACACCAAAAAGAACAAAGATAATTCATTGCCATTCACGACACATGGAGGATTGACAGTTTATAAGCACTTAAAAACAATCAAATTATTAGTCAAAGAATTAGTCAGAAGACACTCATCCAAAGGCAAATTTAATCATAGGCAAATTGCAAAGGCAAATTTAATCATAGTCGAAAGAGAACAATATAAAACTATTTTGCATGCTTCAAAAGGCTTTGCTTAATTAAAATGCTACCACATTCCAGGATTTTATTTACAAAGGCATTGACAGGTAAATCAATTCAGTGTGCTTAGCCAGAATAAAGTTGAACGCTCGTCTTCATTACCAGTATTCTAACTTGTGCAGTTGCAAATGTTCAATATTAGATAAATGAAATCAAAGTATAGCCTAGAAACATACAACTGTTTAGGCCAAAATTTCTACTCAGCTATTCAGACAACAAAAAGAGAAAAAAGAGTAGATAAAATCACAAGAACAAAAATAAAAAGCAAGGCTGAAAGGTTCCAAAACTATGCCTTTGATAACACAACCCTCTGAAGCCCCTATGGATGGGTCTTTAAATTTTAAAATTTGCCCATTGTTTATGTGTAGTATTTGTTATTGGGAAGTATACACGATTTAGGGGAAAGATTTATGCTTGGGATAGGTTTTTTGTAGATTTTGTTCCTGGAGAGAGAAATTTTCACTGGAAATTTTACACTAAGGGGATTTGACATTTGAAACTATTTTTATTTGTTTTACTTTCTCTTTGCCAGGTTTGTTTTGCATGTGGAAATTTTCCAGGGGAATTTTTGGCGTGATTTGATTTCTGCAAAAAAATCCCGTGGACGGGGAGTTTCTGAAGTGATCGGAAAGATGATTAGAGCTTAAAGTCTGTTTTCAAATGAAAAAATGCTGAGGATACCACCCTTTTAAAGTATCTGGTTCTCCCTGTTCCCTCTAAATGGCATCGAAATTCGATAAACTTACACAAAATTTGTGTTATAAAAATGAAGTTATCAGAAATAGTCCTTTTATATCCCTTGAAAATAATAAATTTTATCTAAAGTTTTTCGATATAAAAATGGGCTAAAACATTGGCATCAAAATTACTAGTTCATTGTAACTAAAAAAAGTTCAAAACAATTCCGTAATGTTTTTTAATTATCATGTTCAGCCGGTTAAAACTGTCATTTCATCTCAATGTAAAAAAAAAAAATATCACAGTTTTTTAACCTACAGTATTTTAACCTTTTTTATACCCAAAAACCATAGAAAGAAACTATTATTTTCAACAGTCCGAAGATTCTTAAAATTTAAGTTGCAAGGAAATGAGTTTACTTTCCAAGAACTGCTCCATATTTACAAAAAAAAAACTGCCCAATATTAGAAAAAAAATCGAAATGTGGCTTATAATCCTATTAAAATCATCTGAATTGTGTTGTCTAAACCTAGAATAAAATAAAAGCTGACTCACAACAAAATTAAGGAAAATATCAATTTTTCATCGATTAAGACAGGTATAGACCGTATTTCAAGGTGCAAAGCCTTAAAAATAACCTCAAAATCATAAATATCATGTCAAGAGCTTGAAAACTCCTTCCTTTAGTATAATGTAGTCTCAAATTTTTTTCCTGTAAGTTTCATTCTCCTTACTCAATAACTTTCCAAGATCAGAAGAATCCCCTCAACTAGAATTTTGATTTAGATTATCTCTTAAATACTCTTTTAAGATGTAATGATCGATGCCACACAGTTTTTCCAAGCCCCCTCCCAATGGGGTCAGATATAGCCCTTGGCTATAGGGTAAGACATCCCAGTACTCAAACAAATAGTTTGACCAAAATATATGGTTCCTAAACAGGAATAATAGGCTTCTATTTTTGGACATAAAAATGACTATTTGCAATTTAAAATATAGATATCGAAATGTATTCCTTAAAGTTTTGATAATTTCTATTTATTCAAGTTAAGAAAGTGAAAACATTTTGTATTTCTGTGAAGTAAAAATTATGTTTTGGTCTTGAGAAGGTATGGGGGTGTAAGAGTCAGGTGGGATTTACATCTACAACCCCAGGTGGAGCCTTACTATGAAGGGTGCAACAGCAGTCATAGGGTATCTTAAGTAGCGTGCGGAGAGCAAATGACGGAGAATAAATCACACCATTTCTCAATTCATGTACAACATTGTTAGAAGAGTCTATAGTCATAACCGCCTCATCTTAGCATTCTTATTTCCTCTCTTTTCGTTATTATTCTTTCCTTCATTATTTTCCTCCTTACTGTCCCTCCTTTCCTTGCAAGAAAACGGGAACAGATTATCCCTTTAAACGCGAAGCTCTTCAAATTTAAAATAAATGAGCTTGTTGTATTTGTTAGTAATATATGCCTTATTAACGATAATACACGAAAATAAAAGATACTTATTACCGTTATCTGTCAATTAAGACAAGCCACA
>NC_142805.1:9639522-9718717 GCF_049724085.1 Artemia sp. Qi Xiang Cuo
AATAAATCCAATTCAGTCCCATTTACCTTTAACAGCAGAGAATCTGTATCACCATAGTAAACTTGAACCTCCCCCTCCCGTGGCCATTGCACCTTGCACACATTGTAAAAGAACGACAGCATGAGCTTTTTTGAAATTTCTAGTACTGAACTGCCGCCTGCAATATTCTTGTTCAGTACCACATTTTACTTTCTCCTGTGTAGAAGAACCGTGCCAGTCTCTATGCTCGTGAACGATGTAAAATTGGGGTCGGCAATAATTCGTGCACACTCTAGAGGGTCAGTCACGACGTCGCAGCGATATCTATTACGAACGCTTTCACACATTTTGCCAAACGCTGAATTTAGGATGAGCTTATACATTTCCTTCTCCACCTTTGAATTTGCCTTAGAGCGTTTATCGACAAAGGTGTCGATAAACGTTTTCAAGTAGGGTCGCTGATTGAAATGCAGGACCCTGTGTATTTTGGTGATATTTAAACCAATGCTCACCATCCAGTGCAAAAGCACATGGTGAACAACGATATTCTCTTTAGGGTCCAAATCAGCAATCAGTTTCTGTTTTGAGGGAGTCCAGTGCATCCCCATATCCTCAACCAATGAACGATTGTAGGGGCTCAGAGAGCCCCTGCTCACCGGCCGATTGATACAGGGAAAGACAAAATCTTTGACTGAGTCGTGAAGCGCCAGCGGAATGTGACCGTCAACTTCAAAGAACCATCCTTGTGGCCCGTTGTCATCGACGGTGGTAATGTTGGGGAACTCACAAGGATTCTCAAGCCATTGATAGTTCCCACACGGCAAAGAGTAGTGGGACATTGCCGAGGGGTACAATGAGTTCATGTCCAAGAACACTGCCTTTGACTTTGCACCGGTGCGTTGTCCGCTCGGATCGGTTGATAAGACGCGGTCCCCATGAAAAACATTCCCTCCCCTCATTAAACACTCTACAAAAAGGTGCTGATCTACGTCGCTGATTCGGCCTATTTCCTCCCTGCTAATTTTTTAAATTAAATCCATTACTACATGGGGTGCGGAAAAATAATAGCCTATATCTAACCCGAACTCTGAATAGATCTGGTCTGTGTTCCTACAGACTATATCCAATAGAGTTAGAACGTCACTGGCCAAGTACAGTCTACAATAATCACACCCATTTTTACAATCCCCCTTGGACCACACCTTCTTGGTAAACTCATACTCCTCGGCTGTGCATTCGCTGTTGGTCAGTGAATTGTAAAAAACTTCAATTGGAGGTAGTTTCTCCTCACTTAAACGTGCGCCAGAACAGTAATAGTCTTATGCGTATATACCTTTGCAGGTCAACAGGTCATACATTTCACTGTCTGGAAAGTGCTGTGTAACCAAGGGAAAGCTATCAAAATTGTCGCTTTTTTGCACTTGAATCAATTTACTCAATTCCTTGGGAAAAAAACTAAAGTAATCTAAATACCTGATTTTATTCCAGCACGTACGTTCATTATCCACTGCCTGCCATTTCAGTTGGAGAAGCAGTAGCTTCTCAGCCAATTTGGGGATAATGTTGTAGTTAAATGAACTATTTACCCATGGACAATCTACTCCCCCTCGCTCCCTCTGCATACGTGCCAGTGCTTGTAAAATAACTTTTAAGTCGTAATTAGAGTTCTGAATAAAAACAGGAATAAAAAACTGCTGACTAACATTTAAATTACCCGATTGATGCGCAACCCCTCGAAAATTGCTACCCCCCGAGGATATTTATTACCACAAGTGATTATGATCTCTGACTTTCCCCCTCCCCCCTCTTTTCCCTTTAGCCCCCTTATCCTCCTCTACAAAATCCCCCTTACATACCCAACATTTTTTTTTATTTTTAATCGCGATTCGATCCTCTGCAGACAGCACCATTAGATAAAGGCTATTTCTCAAACGAGAAATAGCACTATTAGCCGTGCCAATCAGTTTAGTCAGTGCCTTAACCATGCGCTCATTCTCATCCAATGTTTCAACTATTTCTAACAACCGCATGGTGTTAGAACTATCTCTTTGCGCGTGAGCGTGGGACACTGCAATAGCCCGATGTTCTTTGACTCGGTTTGGAAATTGTGGATTGTTCATCTCCACCAACTTAGCTTCACAGTCTAAAGATATTTTGTTGCACTGGAGGAGGGTGTTCTGAAAATTTTTGAATCGCAAAATAGCCCTATCCCCTGAAACCGTTTCCACTGTCTGAAAGCTGTGCCGTCTACAATGCTTCATGTGATTTCGCAGCTTTAATTCAGTCCAAAATCTAGAGAGACATGTTGGGCAGTAGAAACGTGAACTCTGGTTCTTATCCTCCCCCAGAACTCTACTGATGTCTGTGATAGGGTTAAAATGACCGATTGTGTTCCGTTGACTAGTTGGCGTGCATAACAACCAAACCCAGTGTTTAACCAAATCAACTGACAGGCTCCTTACGGGGAAGACCACCCCCTTCTTTTTAGAGCGAGTTCCATCTTCAAATTCAGTTACATATTGTACCACAGTAACAACGCTATTCAAATGAGCATTAGCACTTTCAAACATATTAATGGCTCGTAGAGTCTTTGGATTTTTTTCTTCCACGCCTGAAAAATCTACTACGGGGAAATGGATCCCTCCTTCCCATGCATAGCCCAAACGTCCACATTCTTCTTGGTCGTGCTCCGAGTTAGAGGCTCGTATGGTGATATGAGGAAAGCATATTTGAAACACTTTTGATCTGTTTCAAAACAGATCCATTGGACACCTTTACAACCCTATAGATCTGGATTATAATTTAAAACTATGCCCTCATCCCTATGCCCCCCTCTTAAAATAAAATCTTTCTTAAATTTACAAATATTTACACTATAATTTTTAACAAAAAGAACTACGAGAGCCACTCCCGTTTTCATTAAAGTTTTCAAGATGCGTTATAATTTGATCTACCCAATCGATGAAAGCACCTTCAAAATTTTCCAAATTCTAATTAACCAAACGCATCTCGGAATGTACATAATGATAATAAACTTCACTTTTTCCCTCATTCAAATAAAAAACCTTTAAAAGAATAAAAGCCTTAATTGATTCCCTACCCCACAATTGAATGTGGTTCTCCAGAAGTGCACGAATTTTGTTTACATATGCATGCACAATTTCTATAGGGTCAAAATCAAATTTTCCCCCCATTAGTGCATTAAAAGGATCCCCAAACGTTGCAGTGAAAATAACTATATTATTTAAAATTATATTCGACAATTGAAAATCGGGGAAAGATGTTCCCCCTCCCCCCAGTTTTTCAACAATATCTGGGGTATGGGAAGCCACTTCATTCGATTGAAGTGGACCCGTTATGGTATCGGAGGCTGGAGGAGGAGGGTTCCCTGTAAAATCATCTAAAAGCTGCAAAGTATTCGGGCTCAAGTCTACCAGCTCAACTGCGCTATTATCTACATTAAAAAAATCAGCTAAAAAGTCATCAATATCGAAAGGTACTTCAATAGAGTTAATGATTTCGTTGTCCTGAAACTCCACTGGCGGTGTTAGAATTGGTTCTTCCTCTTCTTCACTCGATGGTGAGTAGGGGACCAATGCTCGTCCGATCTATAAATGAAAAATAGCTTATTTTCAGAGTGTTCAAATCATCCCTACTGTTAAAATTTGGATTATTATTGCTTAATAACATTTTGTTAATTCAACTGAAGATAATCTAAGATATGTAATAGAAGGCAACAATCTGGTTGTTTATTTTCAAAGTGTTCAAATTTTTTTTTTTTCGCGGCGATGTACCGCCGCGCTCCCCCTGGCCCGTCCCTGCCCCACCGGTGCCATCCTGTGGCCCTTCCCAGACCCGTGTTGCATCCCCCGGCGCGTTCCTAACCTTGCCCCCGGGCACTCCTCGGACCCATCGGCGCTTTCCGGGCTCCGTAGCTCCCGGCCGTTTACATAATTTCCGCCAAAAATTGAAATATTAATTTAGACTGCATAAGTCCAAGTTTTTCTCTACTTCAGTTCTATATGTTCAGTAAACTCCTCATTAGCTCACAATTATTGTAAGTCGCCGCGCCAGTTTTCCGATGTTCAAGCCTAAACTTAAGACGGGAAAACGGTACAATTAAATTTTGTAAACCGTTAAATTAGTGTATGGTCAACAATGTTTCCCCATCACTAAAATATTGGCAAGGGTTTGTAAGATTGAAAGCTATTTTAAAAATATCCTTGCGCAAATTACGGGGTCCATATGTGACAGATAAATAAATGGGAATAATCTCTCAGTTCCTTCTCTTAAAACTATGTGATATTCAATTGTGAAAAATAGGAGATTTTGAGTTTCAAATGGTGAGCATTAATTGACTTGAAATTACCCATGAAAAATATTCACTTATGAGATAGCGGCGAAGAGATAGGGGGAATGCATAGAAAATAGCAAAGATTAGAAAAAGAGGAGCGGTTTCTTTTGACTAGCAAGCAAAAAATTTACATTATATTTAGATATCTCCGAGTGAGGGGGGAGAAGAGAAAACAATGGTTGGGGGTGTGGGGTTAATATCCTGCTGCGATAAGTTTATATTGGGAATTGAAAAAGAAAAAAACATTGGAAGAAATAGATTGGTAGGAAAAAATGCTTACATTTGCATAATCCGTCTGGGCTTGGGCACCCGAAGGACCCGGTAACGTGTGTTGGAGGGCGGGCGGGGCGGCAGCGCTATGTTCTTGCGCGGCTGGGCCGGCTATTTCAGGATCTTGCGTAGCTTCGGCATTGCAGTTATCTGCCCACTCTCTCTTTAACTTTCTACCAGGCTACATTGGGGCTGGCACTGATGGGGCTGCCTCACCCTCTCTGGCTTTCTTGGAAGGAGGGGGCACGCATTCTTCATAATTGACCTTAAAAAGAAGAGAAAAAATTAGTATCAAAATAATTTGCCCCTTTTTTACAGAAAGAAAGTTAGTACCCTCATCCATGTAATTTATCTCTTTTCAGTAAAGCAAAAAGTAAAAATTTCGCGAGAAATATATTATGCTTAGAAATCAAACGTTTTTATTAGACAATCAGTAGTCTATATCCATAGGATAGGAATCATTGTTTCTATTTTTCCCATTTAGAAAAATATTAAATTTTCCGGTCTATAGGCTTTTAAATTAGATCGTTAACCCATCGACCTGTAGGCCTATATTTTGCAAACATAGGTTAAAATGCTATTCAATTTACGCATAATATAAGCTTCATGCAACTCCCAAAGACTTTTCTAGTCCTGCACTGTTTGTTTTCATTTTAGACTGATGGCGGTAGAATTGAAGGCATTGCTCTCCCCCTTTACATAATTTACTTACACAGAAGCTGTTAGTAGAACTGTATTTCCCCCGCCTACCTTTCACATAATTTTCTAAATATATTGTTAAAATTAATTTTAAAATAATCTCTTTCACCGGTCCTCTGGCAAATACAAAGTTACGAAACTACAAGCTTAATATACTGCAATCTCTTTTTGCTTAAAACTGTTTTAATTTGAAAGCCAAAACATAACGCTTTGACTAGACCGATAGCATGAACACAGTGGGAAAGGGTGACAGCTAATTATAGGCCTCACATTGGAGTCTTGTGTCAAATCAGAGCGAGCTAATAACAACAGAGCGATGGATGTCACATTTAGAGAAAATATAAAAATTGAGAAAAGACAAACTTTAACGAAAAGAGATTTTTTTCTTTTTGCGAGAATTGGGGACTGTAACACAATGGTGGGGGGGGGGGTTAGGTTTCAAGGGTAAAAGAATATATTTTATGTTTTCCATTGTTTATAATGATGTTTGTATGGTTTGGGGGGGATTTGGGGTAAATGAATATATTTACGTTTTAGCTGAATATACTGGAGGATGTCCAAGGAAAATTCGTTTGAAAATAAAAAATTTAATTACATTGCAAATTGAAGTTGACATGGCTTCTAATTCATCAAATTTATCCATTGTTGTTTCAATTGTGTCACAATACTTTCTGATAATTGAATTACATTGCATGCCCTTTATATACGAAATCTCAAGGGCGAATTGTTATGTAACGGGGAAAACCATATGTAACAAGCCCTCTGATTGGTTGAGAAGGGGGATGTAACCGACTCGCTGATTGGCTGAGAAGGAAACACGTGATCTAACTGTTTCCGGGAAACTCATAGCATTGCCTAGAGCAACAACAACAAATACTATTTCTGGATCATGACATTCACGATCGATTATGCAATCAAGTTCTCGGAAATTCACTTCCCCTCGAGTCCTAGATCAATAACATTGTTTCCCGTTAGAATTCAATGCGCATGTGCAACCTTCGTTCCGGAGTTATTACACATAGAAACATCAAATAAATCGACCTTGGAAAAAGAGGTCATTGACCGATTACGCAATCTTTCTCCCTAGGGACTCTATGCCCATATATGGACTCCCGTCAGTATTCTATGCCCATATAAGGACTCCCGTCACGATCAATAGGGGCCATTCTACTGGTGTCATCGTATAAACTTCGGAGGGGGCTAGTTGGGCTGGTAATCAGAAGTTCTAGTGCCCTTTTTAAAATTCAGAGTGATCGGAGGGTGGTTGCCCCCCCCCCCCACCAAACCACGTATTATCCCCAAATGAAAATGACAGAAATTTTAAGATGGCCATTTGTTGTCGCATAAACTTCGAAAAGGCTCATTTAATTGGAAACTGAAAGGGCTAATGTCCTTTTTATTAGTCAAAGGTGCTTCGAGGGCAACAAGCCCCCCTCACCCCCCCCCCCCCACGCCCATCAATTCCTAAAAAACATTTAATCGAAATTTTTAGATATCCATTTTGTTGAGTGCAGTTGAAAGGTCTGGAAATTATGTCTTTGACAACCCCCATACCTTTTCAATACCAGAACATAATTTGCTCTTTACTAGAAAAATAAAGAAAATGGCTGTGGATTATCAGTTTAGTATACATATACTGATATATATTCCTTAAAGTTTTAATAAATTTTTATTTTTTGAAGTTAAAAAGTTAAAAATTTTAAAAACGTATTTTGTTTATTTAAATCATACAGTAAATAACCGTTTTAAACTCCAAACGTGTAGAAATTAGCATGGGTAGGGCTGACAACCCACACACCTTCTAAAGATCAGAACATAATTTGCACTTTACTGAAGACAAAATACATTTTAAATGTTTTCACTTTGTTTTTACTTGTTTAAAATGTTTTTACTTGAGAGATGAAGGGTGAAGTCCACCCCCTTGCACTCCAATTACAGCGCGACTATCTGGTCCCCTTTTTAAGAGTAACAAAAGATTGGATGGCAAGCAGCCCTTCTCTCAAATCCATTCATTTTCTAAAAAAAATTCAGTCAAAATTTTGAGACAGCCATTTTGTTCAGCATAGCAGAATGGTCCAGCAACTATGTATTTAGGGATATTAGGCATGTAAACCCCCATAATTATATAACTGTCCCATTATGCCTTAAAACGAAATGCTGCTTCAAAATAATTCGAAAGGCATTGTGTTTATTGGTGTAAATAAGACACATCAGCAATATATCGAGAACGACTGGGGGTATTAAGTTGAAAATTTTGGGGATACTGCTATTCTTCTGCTCTTACGGTTTAAACAAATAAAAAAAATGTAAGTATATCCAGGTTGTCAAAGAGCATAGATAGAATCTTGTGGGAATGATATTATATTTTATTTTTCAGGTCAACTTCAGAAGCTATAAAATTATTAATAATTGTTGAATAAGTTTCTCCAAAATGCAAATAGCAACCCATAATATGTATTCTATGAAGAAAACTGAAAAGATATGCAAAATAATTTTTTCCATGAAAAAGACTATGTCAATAAAAAAAACAGAAATTAATTTAAAAAACTTTTTCCACAACAAAAGTTTTTTAAAGAAAAATAAAGAGCTCTATTAAGCCAAGAATGAGCAAAAATAAAGCATAATAATCGTCCAAACATAAAACTGCCACCAATCACTATCAATAAATAAATGAAACTCAAAATGAACAGAAATGAAAATAAACGGCCGAGTCAAACTCAAAACGATCAAAAATTAACATGAGTAGGGCTGATAACCCCTATGCCTTCTCATGATCAGAACATAATTTGTGCTTTACTGAATACAAATAAGTTTGACATGCTGAAGACTTACTTCAAATTTTAAAATGCTTACTTCATCCCCGATGTCACACAATTAGTACTGGCGTTACGTGAAATTAATTAAAAAAAACTTTACGGAAAAGAAGTTTTTCAAAAAAAAGTAAAGGCCATTTGAAGCTTAAGATCAGCAGATATAAATACCTGTTAAAATTAAAACTCAAAACGACCAGAAATTACTATTAAAGAATAAATGAAACCCAAAACGAACAGAAATTAAATAAACAATCATAGCAAAACACATACACAAGCAATAATATAAATGAATAAATAGATCTTAAAGTAAGTAATGCTTAGATTGGATCTGAAAATCAAGCTCAAAACAAACAAAAAAATATTTTCCTTTTGAAGTATAAATGAAACTTAAAACGAACAGAAATTAAATAAACAATAAATGCAAACAAACATAGAATAGATATTAATGTAAATAAATAAATCTTAAAACGAGTGAAACTTAAACTGAATATGCAAATCAAGTTTGAAGCGAACAAAAGTCACTACAAACAAGAGTTTGGATATCGACTCCTCCTCTTACTTTAAAAGTCTGAAACCTACTGCGTCATTTGCGCTTTATGGAAAATTAGATGCGTCATGACCGGTCTAGAAAAGTGAAAATACCATCAAACTGAATATTTGATGTATAATGATATTAATTGTTAAGAGATCATGCCGTTCAAGAATTTATTTCACTGTAATTTTATTTTTATTTTCAATGCTATAAGAACTGGAAAAGAAAATATTTGTAATATAATTTGTTTTCAGTTAAGCGCCAATGACGCAGTAGGCTTTTGGTTTTTGTTTACAGTTAAGGAGGGGGGCAGCATCCACACTTGATTATAGTGGAACATGTACTCGTCTTTACCAACTTTAGAAAGAGCTAATAAATTAACTGAATACTTGATAAATAATTATAGTGATTACTGAAAGCTCATCAGTTCAAAATTTTACTATAATTTAAATGTTTATTTTCAATATTAAGTGCCAAAGAAAATATTTGTCATAAAATTTGTCTTCAGTAAAGCGCCAATGACGCAGTAGGTTTTAGACTTTTATAGTGAGAGAAGGAGGTGATACCTCTTGTTTGTAGTAATTTTTGTTCGTTTCAAGCTGGTTTATCATATTCAATTTAAGTTTCACTCGTTTTAAGATTTATTAATTTACATTAATATCTATTGTATGTTTGTTTGCATTAATTTTTTATTTAATTTCTGTTCGTTTAAGTTTCATTTATACTTCAATAAGAAAATATTTTTTTCTTTTTAAGCTTGATTTTCATATTCAATCTAAGCATTATTCGCTTTAAGATGTATTTATTCATTTATATTATTACTTTTTGTATGTTTTTTGCTATGATAGTCTATTTATTTTCTGTTCGTTTTGGGTTTCATTTATTTTTTGATAGTAATTTCTGGTCGTATTGAGTTTAAATTTTAACAGGTATTTGTATCTGCTGAGCTTAAGTTTAAAATGGCCTTTACCTTTATTTGCAAAACTTATTTTTCGGAAAGTTTTTTTTTTTTAAATCAATTTCACGTAACGCCAGTACTACTTGTGTGACATCAGGGATGAAGTAAGCATTTTAAAATTTGAAGTAAGTCTTCAGCATTTCAAACTTATTTTGTTTTCAGTAAAGCGCAAATTATATTCTGGTCTTGAGATGGAATAGGGGTTATCAGCCCTAGATCTTTAAGATCTATTTATTCATTTATATTATTTCTTGTGTATGTGTTTTGCTATGATTGTTTATTTAATTTCTGTTCGTTTTGGGTTTCATTTTTTCTTTAATAGTAACTTCTGGTCGTTTTTAGTTTTAATTTTAAAAAATATTTTTATCTGCTGAGCTTAAGATTAATATGGCCTTTACTTTTCTTTGAAAAATTTATTTTTCGGAAAGTTTTTTTTTAATTAATTTCACGTAACGCCAGTACTACTTGTGTGACATCGGGGATGAAGTAAGCATTTTAAAATTTGAAGTAAGTCTTCAGCATGTCAAACTTATTTGTATTCAGTAAAGCACAAATTATGTTCTGGTCTTGAGATGGCATAGGGGTTATCAGCCCTACTCATGTTAATTTTGGATTGTTTTGATTTTGAATCGGCTATTTATTGTAATTTCTGTTCGTTTTGAGTTTTATTTATTTATTGACAGTGATTTGTGGTAGTTTTACGCTTGGACGATTATTTTACTTTATTTCTGCTCATTCTTGACTTAATGGAGCTCTTTACTTTTCTTTGAGAAAGTTGTCTTGTGGAAAAGATTTTTTAAATTAATTTCTGTTCGTTTTTTATTGACATAGTCCTTTTCATGGAAAAAATAATATTGTATATCTTTTCAGTTTTCTTCATAGAATACATATTATGGGTTGCTATTTGCATTTTGGAGAAACTTATTCAACAATTATTAATAATTTTATAGCTTCTGAAGTTGACCTGAAAAATAAAAATAAAGTCATTCCCAAAAAATTCTTTCTATATTGTTTGACAACCTGGATACACTTACAGTTTTTTTTTATTTATTTAAACTGTAAGAGCAGAAGTAGTAATAGCAGTATCCCCAAAAGTTTCAACTTAATACCCCCAGTCGTTCTCGATATATTGCTGATATGTTTTATTGGCAACCAAAAACACAATGCCTTTTGATTTATTTTAAAGCATTATTTAGTTTTAAATCAAAATTGGCCAATTGCATAATTATGGGGGTCGAAACGCCTAATATCCCTAAAAATGGATATTAGGGATATATTACCTGTTGAATTTTAACAGGTATTTGTATCTGCTGAGCTTAAGTTTAAAATGGCCTTTAATTTTCTTTGAAAAACTTATTTTTCGGAAAGTTTTTTTTAAATTAATTTTTGTACGTTTTTGATTGCAAAAAGTTTCAAGTTTTTTAAAATTCCCTATTTCAAAATCAAACTTTAAAAAAAATCGAATGTTCATCAAAGTATCAAAACTGGTATCAAACTAACAATATCAAAGTGAAAAAATGGGTTTGTGTCAACCTCGGAGTTTTTATTATCTGATGTTTGAACTATTTTTAACAAAATGGCTATATCAAAATTTTTATCGGATGGGTTTGGGGAAAAAGGCCGTGGGGGGGCTAATTAACCTTCAGTCTCTTTTGACTCTTTAATCCCTTCTATAAGAACCATATATATCCCCAGAGTATAACTTACAACGCCTGTCCCTGGGCCCTGGGGGGCTGTGTCGACCCTGGAGTTTTAATATCTGATGGTGGAACTATTTTTAACAGGATCGTCACCTCAAAATTTTATCGAATGGGTTAATCCATCCAATAAACCCAAAGGCGTGGAGGGCGGGAGGGGCTAGTTGCCCTCCAATATTTTTTCACTCTGAGAAAATGAACTACAACTTTTAATTTCCATCCAAATGAACCCTCTCTGACAGTTTATACGAGTATCCCTTTCATAAGAACCACATACGGCCCCAGGACAAAGCTTAAAATGCCTGCCCCCTGGGCCCTGGGGGGCTGTTTCGAAACCGGAGTTTTGTTATCTGGCCTTTCAACTATTTTGAAAAAATGGCTCTCTCAAAGTTCATATTGGATGGGTTTGAGGAAAATAGGGCGTGGAGAGGGGGGCCAGTTGCCCTCCGATGTCTTTTGACTCGTATAAAGTGAACGAGAATATCAATAAGAAACGAACGGAAATTAGACCAAAAATAGAAAAGTAAAGAGCTACATTAGACCAAAAATGAGCAGAAATAAAGTTCAATAATATTCCAAACATAAAACTACCAGGAATCACCGCAAATAAATAAGTGAAACCCAAAACGAATAAAATTACAATAAATAATCGAGTCAAACTCAAAACGAGCAAATAGTAAGAGGAGTGGGGCTGCCACCTCCCATGCCTTTTGAAGACCAGATCCTAATTAGCACTATACTGACAACAAATTAGATTTTAAATGTTTTCACTTTTTAACTTAACTAAATCCAAAATAATGAAGATTTTTAAGGAATAACTATCAGTATATGTATATTAAATTGTCAATTCGCATCCGTTTGGTGCTGTTTTTTTCAGAAATCTTGATTTTGACGGTGTTTTTTTTTTATTTTTTTTTCGATATTATGGGAAATTGAAACATTCAGTTTGAAATAAGTATGGTTTTCAGGAAAATACAAATTTATTGATGGTGATTTCTGGTAGTTTTACGCTTGAAATATTATTTGACTTTATTTCGGCTTATTTTTGGTTTAATATAGCTCTACTTTTTTCAGAGAAACTTATTTTGTGAAAAGTTTTTTTTCTGGTAGGCATGTGGGCCCACTATCTATAAATTAGCACTTTACTGAAAACCATCCGTATTTCAAGCTGACTGTTTTTATTTCGAATAATGCAGATTTTTTTAAACACCGTTTCTGAAAAAAAACATCCTTATTTCAAGCTGACTGTTTCTATTTCTCATAATACCGATTTCTTCTTTTTTTTTAATAACACCGTTTCTGAAAAAAAATCCTTATTTCAAGCTAACTTTTTCTATTTCTCATAATAACGAAAAAAATAACAAAAAAAACATACCGTTTCTAAATTTCTGAATCATGATTTTTGAAAGACTAACATTACTTACAGATTACTAAATCTGTGAGTAAGTTCTTTGTGTATATTTTCTCTTGTTTGTCACTGTAGTCATCCACTTTTTGGTTTTAAAATTAATGCTGTCTGTTTTCTTGACAAACAATAGTGTTAGTAGTAATTCCAATAGAAGCAGAAATGGTAGTGTGAATATATTCCCTTGGGGTTAATTTATCCACCCTTGAAGAATTCCCTGAAAGTCCCCTTAATCCATTCCTGAGATACTGTCTTTTGACAATTTGAATACACATAGCATGTTTTGATTTAGATCAACTTTCTCCCAAACATTTCCTCAAATTTCCTCTTTCATATCCTCGTAGTATTCGCCTTGTTAGCCTTTGTAGTACTCGCTGCAGAAGTACTAGGTGTAGTAGTGGTAGTAGTAATTGCAGTAGCCGTACAGTAGTAATAGTAGCGTACAAATATTAAATTATTGATCAATTAATCACCCCCCTCTCATTTCCTGAAAGTTCCAAATTAATACACTCGGTCATTCCTGAGTTACGCTGTTTTGACAACCCATATGCACATAACGTGTTTTGATTTAGTTCAACACTCCCCTCAACACTCTCGGAAAGGATCACCTGATTACCTTTCGTATTTTCAGACACCAAATGCCCACCTTTCTCAACAACAAACACTATATATAAACAGTGGTCGAATCGCATAACATAGAGCTCCGTGAAATGTGGGGGGGGGGGGGGGTTGGACAACCCCTGGGACATAGTTACTGGACCTTTCAACTATGTTGAACAAAATGGCTATCTCAAAATTTTAATTGGATGTTTTTTTGGTAATTGGTGGGCGTGGAAGGGAGGCTAGTTACCCTCCAATCACTTTTGACTCTTTAAAAGAGCATTAGAACATTCAATTTCCAATCGAATGAGCTCTTTCCGAAGTTTCCACGACAAGTTCGTCCATACGAAGTGCCTTGGTGAAAAGACAGATAGAAAATAAATGAACAAAACATTAAGCCCGCATCGCTCTTTACTTAGGTAGCACTATCGTGCTGCCTCTGAAAGAACCTAGGAAAGAACAAACCTCACTGTCAGTAATGGCTTTGTCACCAAAAATCACACTCTTTGTCAAATATTGTACCTTCTCTTTTAGTGCTTTTGCTTTTACTAACGCGGCTTTTTAAGGTAATTTGAGAATCTTGTAAGTTTTGCTTTCCAAAAATGTGTATGTTTTGCGTCTAAATTCTAAGGTAATTATGATCAGTTAGCTCTTAAATGAAAAAATAAATGAATTATATTTTATAAGTTGTTCATCAAAATGGTCATATGTTTTCTTATTTATGCAGCATTTATTTTCATTTGTGTTGACGTCCTTATTCTGTATGTAGCGTTGTGTAGATTTTTCGTACACAGAGAAGAATGAAGAGATCACCCATACTATAGAAACGTTGTATAGAGAACTAAGAATTTATATTCTTAAAGTATTTATATATTTCACTGCGGGACATTAGAAAATCATAGAGAGCTGTTTAAGGGCTCGTTTTAAAGAAAATTGCTTTTTTTACTCACTTTTGTAAAATAATAAAGAGTAAATCCAAGGAATGAGGCAGCAGAGTCACTAATATGACATCATGCCCATCATAACATCATTTTGTATGCGAAGATCATTTTTTTGTCAAAAATAGATTTAATTTTCAACATTATTTGTATTTAATCGTAAAAACATGCAGATATAGCAATTTCCTTTCAAATAAGCCCTTAAGTAGCTCATCATTGAGCCCTTAACAGTTCTTAAACAGCTATCTATAATTATTTCAAATTTTCACAAACAACTTTTTATTATTAAGATTAATCATGATTGTTACCCGCCACTCTTGAATCTACCACAAATACTTATTTATTTTCTCTAGCCAGTTTTAATTAAAACGCTTTTTGTGATATTTGGTTGCTAGGGGCTTTTTTTCTATTATTGCCTTCATTGACTATTTGAAAGCGTGTGATTCAGTCAATAAAGACTAAATATGGAGAATTTTGCGGTATTTATGGATTCCCCGATAAGATTTTCCGTCTATTTTTCGCATTATACGAGGACCAGGTAAGTGATCGGCGGACTAATGATGGGGACATTACCCAAATGGTCTAATGTGAAGTCTGGTGTCCACCAAGGATGTATTCTATCCCCAATAGCTGTTTGATATATATATATATATATATATATATATATATATATATATATATATATATATATATATATATATATATATATATATATATATATATATATATATATATATATATATATATATATATATATATATATATATATATATGGAATACATCTGTTGAATATGCTTGTTCAGGGAAGGACTCGAGCCAAACCCAAACTTCAAACATTGTAACGGCAATTCCGCTGGCGATATAGTCCACCTATCTCAATTAAGAGTAGAATTGCAGATAAATACCACTGTGCTCTCCAACACAGCCGAACGAGCTGGTCTATCAATCAATTCACTGAAAACCCAAGTCATGCACAACAACGCCAATACCTTACCGACCCTACCACTCGAAGTTGGATCTGATCTTACTAGAAGAGGTGGAGGACTTTAAGTGCCGTGGCAGTCTCACTAAATATGATGGGAGCCATGAGTGGGAAATTGCCACGCGCATTGTATGCGCAGGTAGCGCCTTCAATAAACTTAAGAATGTGTGTTGGAAGGCAGCATTCTCCCTGAGGCTCAAGCTCCAACTCTTCATTAGCTACGCCCTCTTTGTACTAATGTAAGAATGCGAATTATAGGCGTTGATCAGGCAGCTGGAAAAGGTAATCCAAAAGATTTGGTATTATCTCTCTTAGACGCATTCTTGGTATCGACGTGACCGACAAGATCACTAATGTCCATTATTATTAGTAAAAAGACAAAGCAGCCCCCCGTAACAGATACAAGACAAGTAACCAATAGCGTTATTGGGATCGAATGGTGCGGATGGGCGAGGATCACCACCATCATGACGTATGGTTCTCGAACTCTCCCGACACCATAAAATGCGAACAACAAATGGCATTTCCAGGCCAATGTGTAGAGAAAAATGCTGTGCCGTTCAGATCGTCACTTGAAGATCTTTGGTTAATCTAAGTCAACGTAAGCAAGCTTAGGCTGTTGTTTGTCCTATGCTAGGTTGTGGATACCGCTGCGACCATGATTAAAATGGAAATATGTCTTCATTATTTTCTTTTTTATATACACCTAGGAGATAGCAAGCCACCGCCCATAGTAACCAAAAATTAAAAAGCGAATTGTAATTAAAACAGGCTACAAGGAAATTCAACAAGAAAAATAAAATTTTTCCATAGATAGCACTGATGTGTCCTCGTTTTTTCCTTTTTTTTCTGTACTGCAAGCGGGGCACTGAAGTAACATTGAAAGCTGTTTAAGGGTTTATTTGAAGGAGTATTTTCATATCTACGGCTTTTCGTAGTTAGCTAAACGTAATATTTAAATAAAACACAATTCTTTACAAAAACTGAATCTTTGTCTACAAGATGATATTATATTGTGTATGATGTCATATTTGAATGAATTTACTGCCTGGTATTAACCTTAAAGAGCTTTTAGTAAAAGCGAAAGAACTAAAAAAAAGGTACAATGTTTGACAAAGAGTGTATTTTTTGGTGACAAAGCCATTTCTTACTTTGAGGCTCCTTATTTACTAGGTTCTTTTATAGGCAGCACGATAGCGCTACCTAAGTAAAGAGCGATGCGGGCGTAATGTATTATTTATTCATTTTTTTTTAATGAAGAGAACTGAGCTAGTGAATTCCTTGAACAAAAGAGATCTCGCTAAGAAGACCAAAGAAATCGACAAAACTTGTTCTAGCAAATTAAGATCAACACGTACAAAAATGTTCAAGTTTTAGTGAGCCCTTTTGTCAATTCTTCTCAAACTTAATATCTTCAATATGAGCCAAGAATTAATAGTTATACTATCCAGCTAATGTCAGACGAGCGCAAATGTATAATGAGTGCTCACAAATATTATGAGCACTGTTTGCTCACATCAAAGGATGAGTGCACAAAGCACCGAGTGCTTACATAGATTTCGAAAAGGTTGGATGTCCTCTCTTAGAACCAGTTGGTGTTGTGGTGGAGCAATGGGTTTGTCTTTACTTTAGTAACACGGGACACAGAGGTCAAATTCTTTTGTCAATGCTTCTCAAACGTAATATCTTCAATATGAGCCAAGAATTACTAGTTATACTATCCAGCTAATTTCAGACGAGCGCAAATGTATAATGAGTGCTCACATAGATTATGAGCACTGTGTGCTCACATCAAAGGATGAGTGCACAATGCCCCGAGTGCTTACATAGTTTTCGAAAAGGATGGATGTCCTCTCATAGAACCAGTTGGTGTTGTGGTGGAGCATTGGGTTTGTCTTTACTTTAGTAACACTGGACACAGAGGTCAAATTCTGCTGAAGAAAGGGCCTACCCAGGGACCTTAGTAGTCAAGAAGCGTTGTTAATCCGATTGCTTACTACTTACTTAGAACCAATTAGGACCTTTTTTCTGTGAGGGAGAAACCATTCTATGACAGCAAAAGTAACTTCATATTATTTCTGAACAACGGATCTAATAGAACTGGAATCTGTTCATGTAAAAAGAAAGTGTAGAATTGTTGAGAGAATACAACTTTCACTAATTCTCTACTTTGAATTTTCAGTGCAAAACACACGAAGATGTTCGATTGATCAAACAGAAATCTAGTGAAGAACAAAACAAACTGAATCACCCGGTGGAATCACTCAAATGTAAAATTATGCCCAAGAAAAGCATTTTTAAAAGACGTGTATGCTATATAATCTCTTGTACCAAGACATATCCTCTTGCATATGAAGATTCCATTTTTTGTAAAAAAAAATTTTATTGTATTTCAATATCATGTTTTGTTAATTACAAAAGGCAATAGATTTTCCTTTCGAAAGGATTCTTAAGAAGCTATTTTATGATATTGCAGAGGTCTGCACGCAGTAAAGACGAAGAAAAAAAGAGGACACTCAGTGCTGCCAATACAAAAAAGTTATTTTTCTCGTTAGTCAAGTCAAGGGGCTATAAGTTTTTTTTAGGGTTTTCGACAATGTCAATTCTAATGTTGCACCTTTTGTTTCGCTCCAGTGCTATTTTTGAGGGGCTTTAGGCTATTTTCTGAAATCGTCGTAAATTTGTCTTCACAAAATACTTCTACTTTTACAACTAATCAAGATAACAGTTACTATTTGAATTAGATACAAATGGAATATTTTTTCCGACCTCACGGCTCTTTTTCACATATTTGTAAGTCTTTGCTTGCTACGGCCATATTTTGTTCTTTATTAGGCTCTATATACCACTGCAACTATTGTATTTAACTGCTATTACAGCAACCGTTTACAAGGACAGTTTTGTCACTGCTTTTTTTTCTTTTTTTTTATAATGGAGCAGCAACTTCTGAATTCTAATAATGGCATAAAAATTACACTAGATGAAACTAAATATGCTAATGATAACCAATGCAAATATATTTATTTTCTCTGAAATACAATTATTTCAACAAAACCTAAGCCAAATAGTTATGCTCATTAATATCATATTTACATATTATCATATTAATATTTGAAGATGAAACATAAGCTGTTATTAATTTTTTTTGCTTTAGTATCTGTTCTGTCAATAGTCACTTGTGATATTCCAAAATTAACATTTAAAAATATTGATGAGGTTTTTCGTTCTCATGAGTTAGTTGTGTTGAATTTCCATGCTAACTGGTGTCCTTACAGTAGAGACTTTGTGCCAATATTTGACAACGCTGCTAGCAAGATAAATGATCAATTCCCAGAACGTGTTGCCTTTATTAAAGTTGATGGGGATCAGGAGCCGAAACTTTTAGATAGATTCAAAGTTAGCAAGTACCCTACAATAAAGGTCATAAGACACGGCCAAGTTGGCAAGGAGTATCGAGGCCAACGATCCGTTGAGGGAATATTAAAATTTGTTACTGACGAATTGGTGGATTCAGTGAAAGTTGTTGAAGATTCCAAGGAACTCATGAATCTTGATATGACAAAAACTCACATTATTGGATTCTTTGAGGAGAATGATGTGGTGCATTTTGAAAATTTGAAAAAAGTTGCTGATACTCAGAAGGGAAACTGTAATTTCATGGCTGGATTTGGAAAAACAGTTCAAGGGCTAAATATTCGTGGTCCAAACAGCATTAATTTCATTCCTGGCAAAGCTATCTCCTCTCAAAGTGAGGCAACTTTTACAGGAAATCCTAAAGATTTTGATGAACTGAACAAATGGGTGAAAGAAAAATGTGAGCCTCTCCTTTTGGAAGTGACATTTGGGAACGCTGAAGAAATTGCGGAAAGGCAAATTCCGCTGTTAATCCTTTTTCACGAACGAGAGGATTTTGAAAGCATAAAAAGATTTTACGAAATTACCCAAAATGAACTACTTGAAAATAAGGGAAAAATACTTTTTGTTACGGTCAATTTTGATCTCTTCGCTCATGGTCTACGTCACACCGGTAAAGACACAAGAGATCTCCCTCTATTTGCTATTGACAGTATGAGACATCTATACTTTTTTCCTGGCGATGAAGATCCATTTGAAGAAGGGATGTTAAAAGGATTCTTAGAAAAGTTTTATTCTGGAAAGCTACACTTTGAGTTCCATGGTGGGCCCGTAAGCAAAATCCAAAAGAGGCTTAAGGTAATTAAAACAGATGAAACAAAGAAAAGACGTAAAAATGAGATTAATCAAAGTCAAGAAGAAACACAATCAGCACCCTTAGAAAGTGCATTTCAGAAATTAGCGCCATCCAAGATGCGTTATAATTTTTTACGCAAAGATGAGCTGTGAAGAACAAAGACTAAAATAAATTAGATGGATAATAAATAAATTATAAATAAATAAATTAAATACTCATCGGTTATTTGTAGCGCAGACAGACTATGTGTAGACATTACCTGAAGATTTATTTAAGCAGCAGGTGATCATCCATGTTGAACGTGCGGCACCTGAATTGCATGTAGGGCCCGAACTTGCAAAGAAAAGATCAATTCAGTAAGTTAGAACGGGTAGGTAGATAGGTTAAAGTGACTTAAAGCTTTAAGACATATTCCTTCCAGTGACGAATCCAGGGGGAGAGGGGGGCACGTCCCCCAAACGTAGTCTAAAATAGTGCAATTTAATTAATTAACGCAAGTTTACGTTAATTTAACTAGCTATATGCAATTTTATCGGATCAACCTATATTGCAACCCCCCTCCCTCCTAAAAAGGTCCTGGATCCACCCATGATTCCTTCGGTATAATTTGGACTTAGATTCCCTCCAGAAAGCTTACTCAATGTAACCAGTTCTTGAGGTATTTCTTTATACTCATAGTTTATTTTGATTTAGTTCAACATCCGCCTAAATATTCTTTCAAAGCCTCACCTTAATATCCTTAGCTTGCGTAATAGCAACAAAATATTGTAGTAGCAGTAGTAGCATTAGTAGCAATATGCAGATGGCGCCTTCGGTTTCTTTAACACACGAAAGTTTCAATTTAACACCATCAACCGTTTCTGAAGCATTGCTGATACGCCCTCTTGACAACTTTTGTAGGCATAGTGTGTTCTGATTTGGTTCAATACAGTTTCAATGTTCTCTAAATTTTTCATCTTAATACCCTTAATTTTTATAGCAGTAGTAGCAGTACCAGCAGTAATAGTAGTTGCAGCAAAAGTAATAGTAGAAATTAACTTTAGTGACAGCAGTAGTAGCAGCAGTAGTAATAATATTAGCAGCAGTAGTACTAGTATGAATAGAAGCAGTTGCAATAGGATGAAAATATTATCTTTTGGTAAGTTCAACATTCTCCTGTAAGTTTCACAACAAATTCTGTAAGTTTCAACTTTACACATCAAACTGTTCTCAAGATATTGGTGATTCGACATTTTGACAACCTGCATACAGGCGGCGTGTTGTGATTCTTTTTACCCCTCCCCCCCTATAAGATTTCCTGAAATTTTCACCTTCCTACCGTTAGGCATTGATGTAATTGTAGTCACAGTAGTAGTATTAGTATTAATAGTAGTTGTATTAGTAGTAATAGCACTAGCAGCAGCAGCAGCAGTATTAACGTATTGCTTTATGGTCAGTTGAACATCCCTTCGTCATATCCTCAAAGGCACAATTTCTGGGCATTTTAACAATGATGAGGAAAATGTCTAAAAATTTTGATTGGATATTTGTTTTGGGAAATGATGGGTGGGGGGCTTGTTGCCTTCAAATAACTTGACTCCAAAAAAGAGGAATATAACTTAGAGCCTACAACTTCTGCATAACTTACAACGTTTGTACTAGGGATCTGGTGGACTGCGTCAATCCCGGAGTCATTGTTGTATGTATTTAGGGCTATTTTGAACAAGATGGCCATCTCGTAATTTTGATTACTTGTGTTTGGGGAAAAGAGGGTGTCTGGGGGGGGGGGCTAATTGCCCTTCTACAATTTTGGCTCTTAAAAAGGAACTAGACCTTCAATTTCCAATTAAAAGGGCTTCCTCCAAAGTTTATACAACCACCCTTCCAGAAAAACCTTGTATGGTCCGGGGGCATAACTTACAAACCTTGCCCCAAGGTTCCGAGAGGTCATTTTAACACCGAGGGCCTTGTTATATGATCTTGAGACTATTGTGAACATAATGGCACCTTCTATAAAAATTTCCCTATTCTAAAGAAACAAAAAAAAAGTTAATAATAATACACTTTGCCCACATCACTCTTTACTTAGGCAGCGCTATTGCGCTATCTATAATAGCGAAAATTCAAATTCATCGGTACAAATTTACAGGTAGAAAGCTTCAAATTATTGATTACCCTAGATAAAAAAGGGTCTGTGTCTTGGTAATTTTATACACAGAATAAACTCATTCTCTGGTAATTCTTTACGATCCATAATGCATATATTTATTACATGCTTTTCCTAAAATTGGCAGCCTAAGACGTTTTGTCAGATGATGAAGATAATTTAAGGTTATATCAAGTGATTCAAGATGATTCCATTTAATAAAATAAATCCATTTCTTTAATAAAAATTCCATATAATAAAATAAATGATGTAAAAGTAGTATTGATATACACAGTCCAGAACATACATGGAAACTTACACCTGAGGCAATAGGCACCACGAAACTTACATGCAATTACACATGAATTGCGCAAGGAAAAGCCATGCCTGAGAAAACTACACTCACGCGTGAACATTCTAAAAGTTGGCAAGGTTTTTGTTTTTGATAAGAATTGCATAACGCGTGAATATTTTAAAAGTTGGCACACTATAATGCATGTTATGAAACTAAAGACAAGTTTTTTTAAACTTGGCACGGTATAATGTGGTCATACATGTTTTGAGAGTATGGTCGTAATAATATAATGTGATCAAACAGGTTTTTTTCTGTTATTGTTGTCAATTGCACAATGAATGTACGTCATGAGTTCACGTGCACAATTTTTTTTTCTTAAAAAAAACTGGTATGTTATAAAGTAGTCAAACATGTTTTGGGGGCATGCAAAAAATTATGTAACTCAACATCCGTTTTTTATTCATCCTTGAAATCTCGTATAAAATATTCAAGCATTATAATTCAATTTTCATTATTTATTAGCATATCAAGCATAGCACACTGGATATTATTAACTCTGAAACAATAGATATTTATATTTTTAATGTGAGTACACTTTCATTCTTTATTTCCAAAAAAAAAATAGTTTTACTAGTAAATTCAAATTTCAGGGGGACTTAGCCCCGCTCCCCCCACCCCCCACAATAAAAACCCATACAATAGGATACTCGTTAGAAAACGCAAAGTACGCTAATTTTTACTCTATGTAAATAAAAACCACCCCCACCCTGCTCTATAGAAATAGTTATTTGCTTCTAAACATGTCCTTTTTTTCCAGTTATCAAAAATACGTTTTCTTTACCTGCTTAAATGGAGCGCTTCGGTGTTACAAAGGATGTGACAGTTTGGGGGATCAAATTTCTCAGGCTTTTGCTATCACAGAGATTTAAACCATACGTGTTTATAATTAGAGAAAAGGGTCCTTTTTTGGAACCAAACTTTAACGTGTCGTATCTGAAAACAAAAGCTTGGTGATTAAGATGGGCTTTGTCTAATTCTAGCCAAAAACTCAGAATTGATAGGGGCAAGATGGAACGATGCCACATTCTGTGTGTTTTTATCTAAGCCTTTTTAATTATTTCTAAAGTGCTGATAGATATAGAGTGCTAGAAATATCAGAATTGACTTTATAGGTCAAATTGTATTATGGGGAGATGTTTTTGAAATCCCCCTTCCCTCCAAACTCAAAATTTTATTTTAGAAGCCTTTTTAATTATTTCTAAAGTGCTAATACTCGTAGATATAGAGTGCTAGAAATATCAGAATTGACTTTATAGGTCAAATTATATTATGGGGAGATGTTTTTGAAATCCCCCTACCCCCCAAAATCAAAATTTTATTTTAGAATCCTTTTTAATTATTTGTAAATTGCTAATAGATATAGAGTGATACAAACATCAGAATTGACTTTATAGGTCAAATTATATTATGGGGAGATGTTCTTGAAATCCCCCCTCCCCCCAAACTAAAAATTTCCCAAAATTTTACTTTAAAAGCTTTTCTTTTTAAATATTTCTAAAGTGCTAATATATTTAGCACTATAAACATCAGAATAAACTTTAGAGGACAATTTATTTGTAAAAGGGAGGTTATTTTCCTTACTAAATTTTTCTTCCTTTTAAAGGAGAAGGAATATTCCTACAATTACCCCACCCCTGAAAAGAGAGCAAGATGGGATGATACCACATCGATGCAAGCTGCTAGACCATCCATCATCAGATATGCTAGCTCTATTACAGGTTCTATGGATCAACCAGGGCCCTTTCATGCCAGCTCTGCACAGAACACTATGCAACCTGGTAGAAAATTCAAAAGGGAATGGATGCTTTCTCATAATGCATCGGTCTTGTCTGCTCAAGATCGGGAGGAGGTCACCCTTCATGCTTTGCCAGGGACTTCAGATGTACAAGTGCAGTCTGAATTTGTAAGTGTATATATTTTTCCTCTAACTTATACATGATTATTTACTTAAAAATGCTAGGAGGAACGGGGTTTTGTTGGATGATATGGAAAAATGGTATGTGTTAAATATTCGGGAAACATACGAGTAGAAAAAATGCTTCACTACAGATAAGGCTATTGTGTTTTTCTGAACTTTCTGAGGGAGGAGGGCGGGGGTGACTATTTATTTTAAAAAATTAGTTTATGAGTAGAAAAATCCTTCACTACAGATAAGGCAATTGTGTTTTTCTGAACTTTCTGCGGGGGGAGGGTGGGGTAACTATTTAGTTTATGAGTAGAAATATCCTTCACTACAGATAAGGCTATTGTGTTTTATTTCTGAACTTTCTGTGGGAGGTGGGCGGGGTAACTATTTAGTTTAAAAAATTAGTTTATGATTAGAAAAATCCTTCACTACAGATAAGTCTATTGTGTTTTTTTTCTGAACTTTCTGAGGGAGGAGGGCGGGGGTAACTATTTAGTTAAAAAAAAATTAGTTTATGAGTAGAAAAATCCTTCACTACAGATAAGGCTATCGTGTTTTTTTCTGAACTTTCTGAGGGAATAGGGCGGGGGTAACTATTTAGTTTCAAAAAAAAAATTAGTTTATGAGTAGAAAAATCCTTCACTACAGATAAGGCTCTTGTGTTTTTTTTCTGAACTGTCTGAGGGAGGATGGCGGGGTTAACTATTTAGATTAAAAAATTAGTTTATGAGTAGAAAAATCCTTCACTACAGATAAGGCTATTGTGTTTTTTTTCTGAACTTTCTGAGGAAGGAGGGCGGGGGTAGCTATTTAGTTAAAAAAATTAGTTTATGAGTAGAAAAATCCTACGCTACAGATAAGGCTATGGTGTTTTTTTATGAACTTTCTGATGGAGGAGGGCGGGGGTAACTATTTAGTTTAAAAAATTAGTTTATGAGTAGAAAAATCCTTCACTACAGATAAGGCTTTTGTGTTTTTTTTCTGAACTGTCTGATGGCGGAGGGCGGGGGCAACTATTTAGTTTAAAAAATTAGTTTATGAGTAGAAAAATCCTTCACTACAGATAAGGCTATTGTGTTTTTTTCTGAACTTTCTGAGGGAGGAGGGCGGGGGTAACTATTTAGTTTAACTATCTAGGGGGGGCATGAACATAATTTGTCAACTTTATGAAATAATGCTTATTTCATATAGAAAATAAAACCTTTTTTCTACAGATTTATCAAAAAGCAGTGCCACTGGGTGATGAGACATCAGCCTTTACTGGACCAATTCTATCACAACCAACGGAGTTCAGTGACGAACCTACATTAGTTCTGGATAATATGGAATGGCAAAGGGGTTTTCTTAATGATGTTTTTGGGGAAATGGCTAGCCTAGACGACTTAACTTGTGATATTGACATGATTGAGGATCCGGAGTGGGCAGATAGATTTATGCATGAGCATCTAGGAGATGTTACTAGTGCAACTGAATCGGGTCCTCATAACGAAATTCCAACACAGGACAATACAGGCTGCCTCGATCAATTGTCCCCAAACACCTTGGTATATGTGCTTTCAGGCTTAGGGGACCTCATGCCATATTCAACCAGTGTAATTGAACAAACTGGGGATGGTGGTGCTATTGACAATTCTGTGTCACCCCCCACCATTCCGCATAATGATATAGCTAGTACTAGTAGTAGTAATACATCAACAACACAAGTATCCCCTCTTCCAGATTTTTTTCTGTCCAACTCTGCCTTGCACCACACAAAGGTGTACAGTGCCAATTTCGGTGATCTCTTCAACTCTCTAGTGTCGGGGGATATAATAACAGATCCCTCGGCCATTACACATTCATATACTAATAAGATTCGAGCCATTCTTGAACAACAGATGGGGGTGTGGGGAGTGGGGGTCATTTAAAAGCATCAATAGCACTAAAAATATTTTTTTTAAATGAAAATGCGGGTGGGATATATACGAAATACTTGCACACAGAGATATTGGCAATTCGCCCTCATTTATAAAATTATGGGGAGTTTTTTCTTAATTGGGCTAATAGTATTCAAAGTAAGTGGGAAAATTATAACGAGGGGGGTAGTGGATCTGTGGTTTTATTTATTGAAAGTTTAAATGTTAATATATGTGGGTTTAAAAAGGATTTTATTGTAAGAGGTGGTGGGGCGGGGGCGAGGGCTATAGTTTTAAAGTATCATTCAGATTTAGATGGCTGTCAGGGAGTACAACGAGTCTGTTTTGATACGAGGCTACAGTGTTTCAAGTATGCATTTTCAATTACTGCATACAGGCTAGTTCAAATAGATGCATCTAGGAAAAAGTTAGATAAAATGGAAGTTAATGGTAGGGAGGGTTCAAAGTTCCCCAAAGTAGATTTTAATTGTTTAAATGGTCAATTTCCCGTGACACTAAAAGGAATAGATATTTTTGAGCGGGCTAATGCACATTTAAAGATTGGTGTCACGGTGTTACAGTATGAAACAGAATCTGAAGAGGGTCAGCGTTTCGATAAGAAGGGTGTATTATTTCCAGTGCGGGCTCCTTCAATTGAATCAGTAGAACATTGGGTGTGGCTTCTATACACCCCACCCACACACTCCGATTCAATTGGTCATTTCAATCCAATTACGGATAGTAGTAGGGTTCTAAGTGATGGTAAACATCGGGGTGGTGTGTGTTATTACTGTCCAACATGTCTCTCCAGATTTCGCTCTGATTTAAAGTTAAAGCATCACATGAAACACTGTAAACGTCATGGACACCAGGCTGTGGGGACGGTAAGCGGAGATAGAGCAATCTTACGTTTTAAAAATTTCCAAAACACACTCCTGCAGAGCAATAAGATCACTTTGGACTGCGAGGCTAAACTGACAGACGTGTGCGATCAGTCAAATTCAAATCGTGTTAAAATACATGAAGCCATAGGGGTCTCTTACGCTCATGCGCAACGAGATTCCAATAATACCATACAAGTGCTGGTTTTAGTGGAGATGTTGGGTGACGTTGTAGACTACAAATGCTCAGCATTGGTCAGTCTAATCAAAACAGCGAACGGTGCAATTTCGCGCCTTCGTTATAAAAACTATCCTATGCTCCTATCACCAGATGACGTAGCGGCCATTAAAAATCGTGAAGTGTGTTGGATTTGCAAGGGAAAATTTGATGATCGTGTTGGGAATTGGGGGAGGAGGAACATGATAGACTATGATTATTTGTTGCAGAAAATTACATAGGGAGGGAACAATTGTAGGGGGGTAGCACATCGGTCATGCAATTTAAACGTTAGACAACAATATTTCGTACCTGTTTTTATACACAATTCCAATTACGACTTAAAGTTTGTTCTTCCGGCGTTTGCCCGCATCGCCAAGGGTGAAGTTGTAGATGACGCATGGATAAATGGTTCTTTTTCATATAATATCATACCCAAATCATCAGAGAAGCTACTGCTGCTAGAATTCATTTGGAAAAAAGTTGACAAGAGTAACACGTGCATGAACTAAATCAGTTTTTAGACTCTTTCAGCTTCTTCCCCATATCTATAAGTCAATTGATTCAGGTACAGAAAAGTGATAATTTTGATAGCTTCCCCCTCCTCAAACAGCGCTTCCCCGATGATGAAATGTATGATTTATTAACGTGTAAGGGTATATATCCATATGATTATTACAACTCTGGCTCGAGGCTAGATGTGGTGTCACTACCGTCCTTTGAAGGTTTTTACAATTCTCTTACTGAGAGTGAGTGAAACACTAGCGACTAGGAATTTGCTCAGAGGGTTTGGGCAAAGGGTGGGTGTAAAAATGGGTAGGATTACTGTAAACTATGCTTGGCCAGTGACGTACTCACTCTTCTGGACATTGTGTGCAAAAATACGGATAAAATCTATGGGGATTTCGGGTTGGATTTAGGTTATTATTTTTCCACTCCTAATGTGGTGATGGACTTGATGCTTAAAATCAGCAAAGAAGAAATAGGTCTGATCGCCGATTTGGATCAGCATCTGTTTGTAGAGAGATCAATGAGGGGTGGGTATGTTTTTCATGGGGATCGTATCATGAAAAAACATCCGAGTGGGCAGCACACCGATGAAAAGTCGGACGCAGTTTTTTTGGATATGAATTCTCTTTACCCATCGGCAATGTCTCACTACTGTTTGCCGTGTGGCAATTATAAATGGCTTGACAATCTTTGTGCTTCGAATTTCCCTGACATTGCCAGTCTTGAGGAGAATGGGGCACAGGGATGGTTTTTTCAAATTGACGGTGAAATACCCATGGAAATCCATGACTCGGTAAAAGACTTTGTTTTTCCGTGCATGAATAGACCGGTGCGTAGGGACTTTCTGAGCCCCTACAATTTATCTTTAGTAGAGGACGGGAGTATGCACTGGATACCTTCAAAACAAAATCTAATTGCCAACTTCAACCCGAAATAGAATATCGTTGTTCATCATGTGCTATTGAAAAGGATGGTGTCCAATGGTTTCAAAGTCACAAAGATTCATAGAGCCCTCCGATTTGATCAAAAGCCTTACATGAAAACGTTTATTGACACCTTTGTCAGCAAGCGTTCACAATCAAAAAAGAAAGTTGAAAAAGCAGTCTATAAACTCATTTTGAACTCATCTTTCGGTAAAATGTGCGAGAGCGTATGAAACAGAAGTCGATGTGACATTGTAACCAATCCCAAAGATTGTGCTCGAATAATTGCGGATCCAAAGTTCACATCGTTCACAATCATAGACTCTGATATGGTGCTCCTACACCGTAAGAAAAGAAGCATTGTATTAAATAAAAATATTGCAGGCGGAAGTGCAATAACTAAAATATCCAAGAAACTCATATTGTCATTCTGTTATAATGTATGCAAGGTACAATGGCCGATTGAGGGACAAGTTCATGTGTATTACGGGGACACTGATTCACTCCTGTTAAAAGTCAAAACTGAAAATCTATTGAATGATTTGGAAAATGGCGAGTACATTAGCTCACAAATGGACTACACTAATTGGGATAAATCCCTCTACATAGAGCTAGTGAAATGCCAGGCCCCAAATCAATTTTTAATGCTAAAATCTGAAACAGGCAGCAATCTGATATCTAGTGGTGTGTTTCCTAGTCTGATGGTATGCTGTATGAAAAAGCATAGCAATGAGATCAGACAAGTTTGAAAGCGCGTACCTACACAATTTTTAAGAAATAATTTTAACGGGAGTGTGTATGGACACTGTGTGGAACGTATTTGAGTTCCAAGGGCTAAAGTCATAGCGATTCGCTCTTTACAATTTAAAAACTACACAGTTAGAGTTGAGAAAAACGCCATGTCGGCCATATCGGACAAAGTCTATGTACTTGAGGATGGTGTGAAGGTACTACCACACGGTCATTATTTAATTTCAGCCCAAGTTGATTGTATAGAGTACAGAAAACATCTCGGTCTAGAAAAATTAACTTAAATTCATTTAAAAAAAAGTATAAATTGGGTGGTAGGGGTTTTTGGGTAATAGAGTGTTTTTTTTAAAATTCTTTTTAATTCTATATCACAAACAATTTTCAATGTGTGTGTGCAAGGCAGATCAATTTCAACTATTTAATGCCCCCCGGCCCGGGCCCGCAGCAGCGGGCCCCCAGTTTCCGGCCCTGCGGCGCATCCCGCGGCACTTCCCGTCCCGCCGCAGCGGACCCTCTGCTGCCGCAGCGGCCGCCCCCGGGGGATGGGGGGGATCCCAAAATTTAAATGCTGTAAATAAAAGTGATATTATTATTTCAAGTGCATTATTCTAATAAATGTTGTATTTTTCTATAAATAAATAAACAAAAAAGTGTATTTATTTAAGTGTTTTTTCTCTGTGCCTATGTAAATGTTGTATTTTTTATTATAAATAAATTTTAAAAAAGTTTTTTTTTTCATGTTTAATGTTCTTTCATGTTCAATGTAATATTTTTTAAGGATTGTTACTTTTTTATGTATATAATAAAAGAAAATATGATTCTTTATTCGTCTTCTTCTTCTTCTCATTCTTGAACGGAGTAGTAGTAATAGGGAAATTATTTAGTCATTAGACAGCCATAGTCTACAGTTAGTTGTCAAGGTGAACTGTTGAAGGGAACATGTATCAAGGAGGCACACTTGTGCCTCTATAAAGAGGCGACCCACCACAATGTTAAGCGATTTCAGGTCCTAGAGGTCGCAGAGAGACGGCGGCAATCGCATTTTGTAGCCCAAACTCAAACTAAGAAACTTGCAAAATTTCATCCTCCTCCGACTTTATCTTCATGGGGTAAACTGGGCCGGAAGTTTCGACCATCCCACCACAGCCCCCCTTTAACGTTGTCCGATTGGGCTGAAATTTAGAGGTTAAGCTTGTCTAGGGCCCGGGAACTTATCCTCGAAATTTCAGCTCAATC
Source organism: Artemia sp. Qi Xiang Cuo (assembly GCF_049724085.1). Taxonomy (NCBI): domain Eukaryota; kingdom Metazoa; phylum Arthropoda; class Branchiopoda; order Anostraca; family Artemiidae; genus Artemia; species Artemia sp. Qi Xiang Cuo. Next base: position 9,669,758 of record NC_142805.1, read on the forward strand.
CGATCACTCCTTCCCTGTTTTCAAAAAACCAAATATAGCCACTTCAAAGTCATCATTTCTTTTTTTTTTCTTAGCCACGCATACAGGCCACAGTTGGCAACGGATCCTGTTGAATGAGGACTCATTCGAAGCAGAATTCGACCTGTTAGGGCCTTTTGATATTTTCAGACCGAAAAAATTATCCCCCGAATTTACATTTACGAAAAACTTGTTTTCCTATATTAGCCCATGTTAATATTTCCCACCACAACCCCCCTTTAACGTTGTCTGATCGGGCTGAAATTTAGAGGATAAGCTTTCCTGGGGCCTGGAAGCTTATCCTCGAAATTTCAGCTCAATCTGATCACTCCTCCTGTTTTCCAAAAACCAAATATCTTGTTTTGCTTGGCCAAACAAAAAGTTTGTTTGCGTCAAAAAGTTTTGCTTGCGTCAAAGTTTTACTTTTTGCTTGAAGCAAAAAGTTTTGCTTGCGTCAAAAAGATTCATCACCTCACTAAAAAACAATTTCAATTATGTCTCTTTAGTGTAGCGGTGAGACTTCTGGGTGTCAGGCGGAAAACCCGAGTTCGATTCACCGATAGATCAAATTTTTTATATACTGAATTTAAATTAAAAAAAAAAAATTCAGTTTCTTTTTTAAATTATTTGAAAAAAATTATGTTTTCTAAAGAGTTAAAAAAATGAGTTACAAGGTCGACCCTTAAAACACCCTGTCGAGAAAGAAAAGAATAATACACAATCATCTAACAGTTAGTCAAGCAATAATAAGTAATAAACTGAACAAAAACGTGCAGAAATTATTTGAAAAAAACTACGTTTTCTAAAGAATTAAAGAGGCTGAGTTACAAGGTCGAACCTTAAAACGTACAGGGATTAGGAGGCACAGTTAGGGCTGCCGCCCCAAACTCCCCGCTTTCGCAGCCTTTAAATAAAAAAAAGTTTTTTAAACTGAAAGTAAGGAGCGACATTAAATCTTAAAACGAACAGAAATTATTCCTTATATGAAAGAGGCTGTGCCCTCCACAACGCCTCGCTATTTACGCTAAATTTTGAATTAATAAAAACTCTTTTTTTAAACAAAAAAAAATTTATCTTAAATAGAGAGGCGTTGAGGAGGGAACAGCCCCTTTAATATACTGAATAATTTCTGTTCGTTTTAAGATTTAATGTCGCTCCTTACTTTCAGTTTAAAAAACTTTTTTTTATTTAAAGGCTGCGAAAGCGGGGGTTTGGGGGCGGCAGCCCCCCAACTGTGCCTCCTAATCCCTGTACGTTTTAAGGTTCGACCTTGTAACTCAGCCTCTTTAACAATTTAGAAAACATAGTTTTTTTCAAATAATCAATTTAAAACACCATTCAGATCGCTTCTGTGTGGGCCGTCAATGTCAGGCAAAACAACACTCTTAACTAAAATAATTAAAAATTGTGATAAAATGTTTGTGGGAAAGCCGAAAAAATCCACTATTGTTACAGTATTTGGCAGGAGTCATACGATAAAATTAAAGCAATTGACACGACGGGATTGCTGCAGATATAATTCATACAGGGACTTGATGTTTTCACAATTATTGAACCAAAGTCTTGGCTGATTATTGAAGATCTGACTGATTCTATTGAAAAATGCTCCCAGAAAATCCTACAACTGTTCAATGTTCGCTCTCATCATGAACAGATTTCAGTTACTCTGGTTCTACACAGTCTCTTTCATCAGAGCAAATGTATGCGAACACTTGCATTGAACTGCACCTACTATATCATCTGAAGTGTTGTTCGTGATTCTAGCTCGCTAATAACACTCAATAAAAAAATCTATCTAGGCGTCCCTAATTTTCTGCTCTCAGCTCACAATTAGGCAACTAATAAACCCCACTGCTACATACTATTAGATGTTAATCAAAATACACCCGAGGATTTGCATGTGGTCACAAATATTTTCGATAATGAAATTATAGTATATCTCCCAGTGAACACAAAAAAGACCTATTAGTTGCTATCATGACACTGAAGGAACTACATGGAAATATACATTTGTTTTCGGTTATACGTACATCAAAGACCCCGCTTAGAAAAGCCATGCTCAACGAATGTATTCAAAATGCCTTAATTAATCTAATATCTGAGCTTTGTTTAAATTTGATCGAGGACAATTTCTCACTTCCAGAAGTAGTTAAGCAACAGGCAAAGCAACATCGTTCCATTGTACGTACATTGGCCTCTAAAAAGAAAGGAAAGAATTTTAAAAAGAAATTGACTTTATTCAGGCGGGCGGTTGCTTTTTCACACTTTTACTGCCGATAATTGTATGACTTGTAAACCGCTACCTCTAGAGAGAGAATGGCAAAGCCATACAAATTGATCCCAGTAGAACTCGTTTTCTTATCCGTGGGGCACTTTGCGGATTGTCGGGGTAATGTCATTTACAACGAGAATTTTGAATATGATAAAAAACAGCTTTTACTTCAAGTTGTACTCTGCCGACTGGACAAAAAATAATCATATCGTGTGACGGCCACTGCTGCTGCTGCTGCTATTGATCACAGAAAAGAATCATCTCCTCAAGATTCTGCTGCTGCTGGAACACAATTAAAGAAGGAGGAATTGGATTGGTTTGTTATTAAAATTGTAAATCTAATGCCCCACTCATATCGTCAAAAATGAAAACGACTCCTAACCTATCTCATGGAAGGTGGCCAAGATCATATTCAAGTTGAGAGCAATGGGAAAGGGATTATATTTCAGGGCAAGAGCTATAATCTACTTGATTTAATCTATGACATGGTTACAAATCATAAAGGACTATTATCATTTGATACTCATATATAAAAATTTATACGTAAATTAAACGTCCCCAAAATTATTATTATAAATAGAAATAGTCTAAAAAATTAAATGAACATGCATCATCATCATCAACATCACCAACACCATAAAAACATGAAGAAGAAGAAGAAGAAGAAGATATTAAATAAATCTTGTAAAACACTAGCACACCTAGTGGAAAAAACTTAATAGTTGCGAGGAAAAAGCGAAAACGTATCATGTCACCATCCACAACTAGTATAAAAAGGGAAGCGGACGTTAAACAACGTGTTTACGTTAAAATGGTTGAAGTTCTGAAAGGTGTTTATGAAAATATTGGTGAAACGGGGAGTCTAAGTTCCCCCACCACTGTTTCCAAAGTCACTGGTGTTCGCACTAAAAGTGTACAAGACTATCTACAAAATGAATAAAGTTAAACTCTGCATAGAAATCATATACTTCGTGCTAATCAATATCGAAAAACTAAAGCCTTTTTCCCATTGCATATAATTCAAGCAGATCTCCTGACTCTAGATGAGATTCAACAACTTCACAATACACCGTAAAAGTACATTCTACTTGCAATCAGTGTTTATAGTCGTTATGAATATGCAATTCCATTGCGGTCAAAGAGAGGCGTTGAAGTTTCTCAGGCTATTGCAAGTATTCTCGAACAGGATTCGTATAAAAAAATTCAAACGGATCGCGGTAGTGAATTTGTTAATCCCTATGTTGCAAAAGTATTAATGAAATATGATACACTGCTATGTCATAGTCATAGTCCTATAAAGGCTGCAATGGCCAAACGATTGATAAGAACTATTCCACTTTTAATTTCAAGATATTGTACATTGAAAAATACACCAGCTTTTATTCATGATTTAGATAAAATCATGTTGATTTATAATCAACGACCTCATTGATCATTGTTCAACTCTAAGCAAATAGAAGTTCATTATTATGATCATGGTAAATTAACACCTGTCAAAGAGAATTTCCCAACGAATTGATTTTCAGTAACAAAAATAAATTTAATGTTGGTGATACTATTCGAATTAATATAACAACTAATGCTTTTGAAAAGGGGAATTACTTGTGGTCCACAGAACTTTTTAAAATGGCAAAAACCCTAGACACTAAACCCATAACTTATCGTCTGCGTGATATCAAAGATGAAGAGATTCTCGGCGGGTTTTATGACTATGAACTACAAAAAGTTAAAAATAATAGTGAAATCTGTCAAATTGAAAAGATATTAAAGACACGTACTCGCAGGGGTAAGAAACAGTTACTTGTTCGGTGGCTAGGATACAACTCTAATTTTGATTCTTGGATCGGTGTTGAAGATATTGACAATGCCTAATGATTTTTATGTAACTTTCATGTCCAACATTTCCGATCCTATCTATAATGACTTGAAGAAGACGAGTGATTTTTGTACGAAACTCTCCCCCACCATCAAATTTGACGGTGCGTATGAAGTGGCTCTTGTCGACTGTATTCTCAAAAATACCTATGACATCCTGAGAAAGGATCGTGTGTATGACATAAAAATTATACCATTCGATTGGACACTCTTTGTCGACTATGACTGGGTTGAAGCACTTAAATCTAGCGAATTTCCACATGCCAAATTGAAATATATTGAATACGATAATATGACAGATTTGTGTCGTACAATCTATAGAAAAATCTAATATCGTAGGAATGGTACATTCCATTTTAGTTATTCATTGGAACACGATAGGATTTACATTAGCTCACCTGTTGACACTGAAATAATTATTCTCAATGATGACCTGAGAGACTTTCTTGACTTTAAATAGAATATTAACAATGGGAAAAATGTCGGTACCGCTCACATGATTGATCAAGCTATTTTTGCTGATTATTCAAATTGTCTCGCCTCGGACTCTTGCATATTACTCTATGAATTCTTTTTGGAAACGTCAGGGGTTGGTAATTCGAATGTACCTCTTTTACATCCTCGTGAACAAAAAACATCTCATAAACTTGCTGATACATATAATAAAAAGCATCTCCAGTATGTTCCTGTAAATACTTCGTATGTGGAACTCTGTCAGTTAACACTAAAAAGTGAATTGGGGCATCCTCTAGTAATAACAAAAGGCTAATCAGTGATTACATGTAATTTTTAAACCATTGTCGGCGAGAGTACAATCAACTAAAATGAACAATCGAAGAATTCCATTTGTCTCTCCCGTTATCGATTGCTATGTTGGTGCTTTGAGTCCACGTCAAATAAGCAATCGATTGGGCTGCAACAAGGGGCGTACTACAATGTCTGGCTTTGGTCTTGGTAGCTGGTTTGCTAGGCTATTTCGTTCTGCACTACTCCTTGCCAGAAATATCTTGTACCTGCTGCATCGAATTTTGATTCCTCCACACTACAGAACTGGGGGTCGGGCAAGAATTTCAAGGAGAGTGTTAAAGAAAATATTAGATCTTCAGCAAGAGCCGCTGGTGAGAAGCTGAAATCTCGACATATGTGAGATGGACTGAAAACAATGTGTGCTATTCTTTTGCTTATCACTCTTCATCCTGTCGGGAAGCAAAAAACATCAACAAGGGATTTGAGGAATAAAACACCAAAAAGCAATAAGCAGAAGAAGAAGGAGAATGTGATGGTTAGATCAAAGAAGGATTTCTTCTCTTAAGATGACTTATGTCCCCCACAAGGAATCATATCAATCAATTAGTTCCTCATTGAATCTATTCAATGCTGAAAATGTTGGTGTCACTGTCAAGTATGGCTACTATGAACAATTTCACCCCCAACAACCCTTCTCGGAAAATATACACTTTCAAATATTTTCCAATGAAGACTATTTCATTGATTTGTCATCAATATTTATTGATTCAAATGTTGTGGTGAAAAAAAAGTCAGATAATACAACTCCAAATGCTGGCGATGGTCTCTCCTATGAAAACTGTATTCTACACAACCTATTCAAACAAATTAATGTATTCATTAATTGAACATTGGTGAGCACTAGCAATAATTTATCCAACTATGCAAGCTACATACAATTTATGATGATTACACCAAAGGCATACAAGGAGTTGAAAGGACAATCATTGGGCTATGAATATCGATCAGGTGTTGATACTGGCGGCGAGTTGACTACTGCAGTGACCAAGGAGTATCATCTGGTTGGAAAATTAAATCATGAGATATTCAATATATCCCAATTGCTACCCCCCGACGTCAAGGTTGACATAAAGTTACAGATGGCCCCATCAAATTTCATTTTGAGAAAAACACTTCCTGCAGCACCCGATGCGAATGTCATTATCACTTCAGAAATTCTCCATGTCCGAAAACAACAGGTTATGAGCTCTGTTGCATTGGCGGTGGAAAAGCTAAGAGCCAATGGTAACAACATTAAACTTCTTGTCCCCCATATGATCACCAATCAATGTCACATTGCCACCGTCTCTCGTAGCTATAGCAATTCATCATTTATAAATGGAGAAATCCCATCAAAATTGGCTTTGGCCTTTGTGAAGAGTGGCAGTGCCGTTGGATCCTGGACTGAATCCCCCCATGACTTTAATTTTTTTGGTCTATCTAGCCTTGTGTGCAAAGGTATTCCACTGTACACTCTATCATTTGACACAAAATCCTATAAAACTCTGTATGACTTGACCTTGCAATCCCTAGATCATGACTCTCAACTATTTGAAAATGGAATAACCGATTCAATGTTTTCTAAAAATCATGGAGTAATTGTTTTGGACTTGTCGGGGACTCAGGATATGAGCATAGTACGAACAGGGAATGTACGTTTAGAGTGCACATTTGCCGATGCTTTGGCTGAGAGTATCACGGTAATATCATTGAGTTAATTTGAAACCTATTGGGAAATCACACCCGACGGCAGTGTTCTACTATACCTAGCACCAAGAACACAAACCAAATAATCAACGCATTTAATATGGATCCATACGTGTCCCAGTACAAGTCCTAATGCATACCTTCGGAATTCATTGAAAAAGTTCCAAGTCTTAACAATACATTAATCATTGTTAATAGTAGTCTATCAACTTTGAAGACTGGCCTTTCGCTATGCATCTTTCAAACAGCGAAGAATATTGAATTTTTTGATCCTCTTGGCCTATCGTATAAATTCTACACTCCATACATCAGCAACTTTATTGAAAGCAGTGGGAAAACCATTATTCAAAATCAACAAAGAGTACAAGATTTAACGACTAAGACATGTGGCTTTCATGCACTACTCTTTTTCATGTTCAGATGTCGTGGCTACACCTACAGGCAGTTTCTCAACATCTACATTGACTTACCTCGATTGAACGACTTTCTAGTGGAAAATATACTTACAAGCGGGTTTAATATGGATTTTAGTGCCCTACGAATAAAATGTTCTAAAAATGTATGTGAAATTGTTTATTAATAAAAATTTATATACATGATAAAACGACTTTTCTACTCTTTAGATTTCATCTTCAACTAGGTATAGGTATTTGTCGGCAGCAACTAGTGCAGGTAGATTATCTGAATTCACAGTGTACTGATCCTGATGTACTGCAATGTCAGGCTCACATTTTCTACAATAAATTGTGAATTCACTCTTGTCAGTCTTCTTTGTATAGTCAATGATACTATTCTCATTCAGTCTATAGAATTCACATGTTTTAAATCGCTTATTTAAACTATTTTCACAAACAGTGTCCTCAAGTGTCGAATCACATTCCGTCACAGGCAAATAAAAATCAGTGGGCTTATAATCATAACACCCATTGTCTTCACAATGATGACGTAGAAACCATATTCTTTTGCTGTTCCTACAGTTGAATCGGTGACCCGGCTCCTCCTCCCAGAAAAATCTAAAACCACGACGATACCAATCTCGTAGCAATAAACTAAAATCACGCTTAGGTTTCTTTCCAATCATACCGGGATATGTATTCTCCCACTGATTACATTTATCACAGTGGCAATTGGAGCATAGATGACCTCTAGGATGAGAGTCAAACACCTCTTTATGACAGGAATTACAACCTTTAGTTTGTACAGCAAATCCTTTATGCAATTTACACGGGTTGCATAATCTACACTTTTCATCATACTCATCAATCATTGTGCAGTTCTCGCATGATGACCAGCTGCCCAATGTGTATATAAATAGTGGACATGTAAGGAACATCTTTTTTTTCATGTTTTGAAACTCTCATTGCCACAATTATACTGAGCTAGCAACAACAAAATTGTTCAATATAGAGAGAGAGAGGAGGAAATTATCCTTGAACAACATCTGTCACATGAAAAAAAGTCCAAAATTTGAAAATTAATTTTTAAAAGCACATCCGAAATATCGTTTTGATGTGTCGCGATCAATGTATCAATAAATTGTGTAAATGCATTTGAATCACGGCGTAGTAGCTTCATACAATAGTCTAATGATGGAGAATCAGTTTTCATTATATCGACAAGCATTCCCCGAGAAAATATCTTCCTTTGAATAGAAAACTCTAGAAAATCGTCATCTAGAATCAAATGTTTTTCCAAAAACACTAGATTCCTCATGATTCGCTCTTTCTCAAATTGATCCATTTTTTAGTCCTAACACTTTCACAGCCAACTACTGACTAACCAGAATTTCTTCTACTATAAAAAACATTCGCAAATCTACTTTAGAAAGAAAATACCTTTGACATAGGAGTAATTTTATTGAGCATACTCACACAAATAGTATATAATTGCATATTTTATTCTGGTTAGTCTATTTCGATAATACCTCTAATACCTTCTACAGTATAGTTGTGTAAAGACTATTAATGTTCCAATCGAAAAATGATTGCTCCACCTTCTTAAACTTGCTCTATGATATCACGTATCTAGCATACATATTATCCCATTCAAGGCATAGTCTAAAGACAGCGGTTATTTCCACAGCCACATTGGGTACTCGTATATCGTTGCTGCTACTCTCGGCTCCATCATTAATCTCCAATAATGTAAATGCACCACTCATTTCTTCTCCACTAATATCCTCTCAAATAAACTATTCTCTCTGAATTCAATTCTCTTACTAATATGAATTGTAGAGAAAACCATTCCCTTTATTCAAATCCCAACCACAAATCAAGTTATCGTATATTGAACAACCTCTGATTGGCTCATAAAAATGTCTACGTCAAACGATACATTCATTATGCAATTCTTATCAAAAACAAACCTTGCCAACTTTTAGAATGTTCAGGCGTGAGTGTTGTGTCTCAGGCATGGCTTTTCCTTGCGCAATTCATGTGTAATTGCATGTAAGTTTCGTGGAGCCTATTGCCTCAGGTGTAAGTTTCCATGTAAGTTCTGGACTGTGTATATCAATACTACTTGTAAATCATTCCGTATGATTCTAAGTAATAAAGGACGGCAATTCACAATACTTTTATATGCAACAAAGCCTCTAAAACTGGCAGCCTCAAATCCTTCATTAGGGGATTAAAATAATCTAAATTGATCTACAACATGTCCAGGTGATGCCAGGTAATGATGAGTGACAATTCACGAATAATCGGTTTGAAACAAATTTCAAAATTGCCAGCCTAAAACATTATGAGAAGCGATAAAGGTGATTTGGGCAATATCCCGTCATTTTAGGTAATAGTTCATGACCTACAGGCCTGTAAAAAAATAATAATAATAATAATAATAACCAGGATTACTGAGAAAAACACAATGGATATGCTTTGACAGTTGATACATATACTTATATTCATTCCTGAAAGTCTTAATCATTTTGAATTTATTAAAGTTCATAAAGATAAAATATATAAAAAGTATTTTTTTTTTGGTTTTCAGTGAAGTGCAAGTTATATTTTAATTATGTTCTAGTTTCCAGAAAGGACAGGGGGGTAAGCTTTAAGTTTCTGCTTGTTTTGAATTTTGCTTGGTTATTTATTGTAACTTCTGTAGGTTTTCGATTTCATTTTTTTATGGTAGTTTTAGGCTTGAAAAAATATTTGACTTTATTTTTGCTCATCTTTGGTTTAATGCAGCTCTTTACTTCTCTTTAGAAAATTTCTATTAAGAGATTTTTTTATTTAGTTTCTATTCGTTTTTAATTGGCATGGTTTTTTTCATTGATTAAGAGAAGAGTGTTTTAAATCTTTTTGGATTCCATCTACAAGACTCCAGATTTTGCCTTAGTATTCATATGTAGGACGAAATTTTGCATTAGCCTTTAATAATAATTGTTATATAATGCTTTGGATTGATGAGTACGGGGAAGAAAATTCATCTATATGGGTTGAAAATCTGCATAACTTTCGGGTTCTGTAAGGCTGATGAAATTCTGATTCCCAGCATATTACAACCTTGAGTATAGAAAATTGTTAAGCAGCTATCTTTTTCTACTCGCCCCAAAATTTCTACTTAATTGTCTTATGGTTTCATGAGATATTTCAGATGCATGCATTTGAAAATCTTGGATATAAATAGTGCATTTGGATTCAGTTTCAATTCCCATTCTATACGCCCTGACAATTTTGACTTAATACCCTTGGCCGTTTCTGAGGCACCGCAGGCATGCTCTATTGATAAAGCTTGATGCGTATACTGTCTTCCGATTAGTTAAAGTTTTAGTTTAGTATGTTGATGCATGTTGATGAAGGGCTGATACATAGTGAAAGATGCATTTATTTGTAAATATTTTCGTGAAGATTAATATATAAGTACGTCTTTTTTATATAAATACGAGTTTTTTTTTGTGTAACTCCCCCCCCCCCCCAAAAAGAAAATCCTGGATACGGATACGGGATACGGGAAAATCCTGGATACGGGCCGTATCCAGGATATTCTTTTCGGTGGTCGGGGGGGGGATTACACAAAAAAAACTCGAAAAACGCATAAAAAATTTGTTTATATCCTTTTTTGTTATGTTTTTACGAATCGGACAAAATTTCGAAGGGGGGGGGGGGGTTCAAACCCCAAACCCTCCCCCTGGATACGGCTTTGTATACAGTATATATTAATTACGGTTGTTTAATATATAGCCCAAATTATATATTTCCCATCTATTCTTCACTTGTCTTTGTCTTGTCTCACGCTAAGCCGGAAGAAACTAACGAAATAACCCGGTTCTACAGCGCGTAAATGGACGAAGAACTAAAGTAGAGAGCTATCTTATACTCGTGACATGACCAAGTGGTCATGTCAGCATTTTTAATACTGACGGGGCACCAAATATGGGCATAGCCTCCCTAGGGAGAAAGATTACGTAATGGGGTCAATGACCTAAATTTCACAACAACAACAACGACCTTGACATTCGCTGAGAGCGTGCACTTACAACAACATCGACCTTGGAACACCTGTGCTGTCGACCTCAATTCACCTATCGTGAATCAATAATTCCCCTTAGAAACAACAAATTAATTTCCCTTTCTTGACAGATCAATCAATCAATGACATCATCTGTCAGACTTTAAAAATTTTCGCCTAGAAACGATTCTCCAGGAATAGATCCAAGTCATTAATGTCTTTGCCTCGGAAACAACTCTTTTGGTCGAACTCCAAAGGATATTAATAACCAAAGGCCATGGAAACAATTAGGCAAGAAGCATCTTAGCGATGATTTGTTTTAGCGCTGGAATCAGGTTTCATATTAATTTGAAATGCGTTAGCGCAGAGATGCCAATAACAATGGAACACGCTGAATTTACGTTTAGGGATTATTTGGGCGAAACCGTTTTAGACCGGTTATGGAACTATTTCGGCGTAACGGTTAGAGACATTTTAAAAGAAGATTTTTGAAGAGATTTTAGAAGAGAATTTAATGGTGAAACTCTGTGGTCGTTATAATACACAAGTTTCATTTGAACAGTGTTGTGAGGTCCTCTAACCCAACCCCAAAGGGTTCCAATCCTCCTACCCCAACCCCGAAGGAAGCCCCCGGTCCTCAAAGCCCCCCAAACTCCCAAAGGCCCTCCACCGGTCCCCCAAAGGCCCACCCAGACCTCCAAAGGCCATCCCCAGGCCCCAAATGTCCCCCAGGCTCCCAACTGTCCCCCCGGACACTCAAAGGCCCCCCCAAGCTCCCAAAGGGCCACCGCCGCCCCAAAGGCCCACCCAGACCCCCAAATGCCATCCCCGGGCCCCCAAAGGCACATCGAGCTCCCAAAGGACCAACGGGGTCCCAAAGGCCCTCCACCGGTCCCCAAATGTCCCCCAGGCACCCAAAGGCCCTCCCGGCACCCCAAAGGCCCACCCAGACCCCCAAATGCGAGCACCAGACCCCCACAGCTCATTTACCAGTCCCCAAAGGTCCCCCCGAGCTCCCAAACGACCACCGACCCACAAGAGACCCACAGGACCACAATAGCTCTCCCTGCGCACCCGTCTTTTGGTCAGGTGGGTTGTCTTAAAACTCCCATTTGGGAGGTAGAGTTTGCTACTTCAGGCTTTTCTGAGCTAAGGTTTCCTAGTATTTCGTTGGTGTGTGTTGTCTGAAACCAATACTTTGGGATGAGTAGTTTGCTATTTCAGGCTTTTATGAGCTAGGTTTCTTAGCCTTTCGTTGGTGTGTGTTGACTGAAACTTATGATTTGGGATATGTAGTTTGCTTTTTGGACTTTTCTGAGTTGGATTTCTTAGTCTTCCATAGGTGTGTGGCGTCTGAAACCTATGATTTGGGATGTGTAGTTTGCTATTTTCGACTTTTCTGAGCTGGATTTCTTAGCCTTTCATAGGTATGCGTTGTCAGAGAATTATGATTTTGGATGTATAGTTTGCTATTTCAGGCTTTTCTGAGCTAAGGTTTTCTAGTATTTCTTAGGTGAATGTTGTCTGAAACCAATAGTTTGGGATGAGTAGTTTGCTATTTTTGACTTTTCTGAGCTAGGTTTCTTAGTCTTTCGTTGGTGTGTGTTGACTGAAACCGATGATTTGGGATATGTAGTTTGCTATTTTTGACTTTTCTGAGCTGGATTTCTTAGGTGTGTGTCCTCCAGACAAGTGATACCTGCCAAAGTCCAATCCAATCAGGAACCAATGCAACCTACCAGTGACATCGCTGTCGCCGCATATTTGCAAGCCCGTGACTTCGCTGGCTTGACTGCACAAGTCCGTACCGTCATTGGCCCTACTGCACAAGCCGCAGCCCAATCTGCGCAAGAACTTAACGTCGCCGGCCCGTCCGCCCTCCATCATGCTTTACCTGGGCCTTCAAGAGCTGCCCCACATACACAAGGTCAGGAGGCTGCCCTCCAGCATACTATGCCAGGGCCTTCTGGCACAAAACTCCAGCCGGAATATAAGAATATAAGCATTTCTACCTGGTTATAGAAATATCTAAACAAACCCATTTATCATCACTGTAAAAGTGTGTCAGAGATTTTAAAATGTTATTTTCTCTATAATTCTCCTCCACACCCTTGTTTTAAATTTCTCTGCTCCCCCCTTCTTCAGAGATATCTAAATAGAATGTAATTTTTTTACTTGTCAGATAAACCACTATTTTTTCTATCACCTTATTTTCTCTGCCTACTGTAGACATCTTCGCTATCTTTTCAACCTCATAATAATATTTTTAGCTAAGATCTAAGTAAAAGTGTGTCAGAGTTATTAAAATGCTATTTCCGCTATAATCCCACACCCCTTGTTTTAAATTTTTCTGCCCCCTCCCCAGACAGATATCTAAATATAATGTAATTTTTTTTACCTGTCAAAGAAACCGCTCTTTTTTTAATCTTTCCTATTTTCTCTGCCCACTGTAGGCATCTTCGCTATTTTTCAACCTCATAATAATATTTTTCGTTAATTTCTAGTTTACTATTATCTAACCATTTGAAACTCAAAATCCTATTTTTCGCTAGAATATTACAGTTTTAAGGGGCCTAGAAGTAAACCTTTCATTTCATCACAGTAAAAGCGTGTCAGAGATATTAAAGGACATTGTTCCCCCTTTTAAATCAGGTCAATTATTGTATACATTCAGTCTGTTGAATTCTCATAGTGAAGCCAAATAAGACACTATATTCCGATCATATTTCCTCATAGCAAATTCTTTACGTTATAAAATGCTTTTATTTAAACACAATTCTCTATCGGAAAGAGTTGGGCTATCAAGTAAAGACCGCGGTTTTTTCAAAGCAGATAAAGCGTATTAATATGAATAATTTTTTGATGAGTTGTTTGAACAAAATAAAAACCTTTTATGTCATCTTTTAGATTATATTAAGGTGGAACTTTCAGAATATATATATATATAGTAGGGTACTAAATGCTACTGCTAAGTGCGTTTTTAAATAATAATCCAATATTAAAAATAGGGGTGATTTAGACACTTCGAAAATAAGCTATTTTTCTTTTATAGGTTGTTCTGGTTCCTTATTAGCAACCTCCCTCCTCCTCGTCAGTTGGAGAAGGAGAAGACACGCCTGTGGAGTTTTGTGACAATGAAATGTCACAGCAAGGAATCATTAACGATATTCCAAATAACATTGATGATTTTTTGGCTGATTTTCTTAATTTTGATAATAGCACAGTTGAGCAGGGGGACTTACCTTCGCTAAGTCCAAACACATTGCAGCTTTTAGAGGATTTTACAAATGAATTAACAGGGAACCCTCTCCCCACTGATAACATACTTCCACTTCAAACACCTGAAGTGGCTTCCCATAGCCATATTATTGACCAATGTGGGGGAGGGGTGGTGATAATAGACACGCGGGGGAGGAGGAGGAGGGGGTAATATCCAATTGACATCATTTCCTGAGTTTCAATTCTCAAATACAATTTTAAATACGATAGTTGTCTACACTGCAACGTTTGGAGACACATTTAATTCGCTTTTGGGTGGTAATTTTGTGTTTAACCCTGTAGAAATTGTTCATGAGTATGTAGATAGAATTCGTGCACTGCTAGAAAACCAGATTCAGGTGTGGAGAGGAGGTAGGGATTCAATTAAGGTTTCTTTTATTTAAGGGAGGTGTTTTATTTAAATGAGGGGAAAAGTGAGGTTTATCATCATTATGTACATACCGAAGTGCCAGTGGTCTATCCGAATTTTAGAGAATTTTGAGGGTGTTTTTTCAGGGTGGATAGGCCATATTATTACGCATCTCGAGAATTATAATGAAAACAGGAGCGGGTCTGTAGTTCTTTATGTTGAAAATTTAAGCGTTAATATTTGTAAATTTAAGAAAAAATTTTATTTTAAAAGGGGGGCAGGTGGGGCGTCTGAGGGGTCAATAGTTTTAAAATATAATCCTAACAATAGGATGTAAAGGTGTACAGCGAATCTGTTTTGAAACAGATCAAAAATGTTTCAAGTACGCTTTCCTCATATCAGCATTCGAGCCTCTAGTACGTGACGCTACCAAGACGAATTTAGACGATTGGGCTGTACATGGGAAGGAGGGGTCTGATTTTCCCATTGTAGATTTTTCTTGTTTAGAGGGGAAATACCCAGTAACGCTCAGGTCTATTGATATTTTTGAAAGGGCCAATGCCCATTTAAATATCGGCATTACTTTGGTTCAGTATGAAACTGAATTTGAAGATGGGGTTCGTTCTATAAAGAAGGGGATGGTGTTCCCAGTAAGAGGCCCGTCGATTGAATTGGTGAAACACTGGGTATGGCTTTTGTACACATCACCTAGTGACCCCAATTCAATTGGTCATTTCAACCCAATTACAGACATTAGTAGAGTTCTGGGGGAGGGTAAGAAACAGAGTGCACGTTTCTACTGTCCGACATGCCTGTCTCGATTTTGGACAGAATTAAAGTTGCGAAATCATATGAAGCATTGTAGACCGCATGGCTACCAGTTACTGGAAACAGTTTCAGGGGATAGGACTATTTTCCGTTTTACATATTTCCAAAACACCCTCTTCCCGAGCAATAAAATCTCGTTGGACTGTGAAGTAAAGTTGGTGGAAGTGAACGATCTTCGATTTTCAAACCGAATCAAAGAAAATCCTGCTATTGCAGTCTCCTTCGCCCATGTGTAAAGAGAAATTTCTAAAAATATGTAGTTGTAAGAAATACTCGAAACGTTAGATGAGGAAGATTGTATGATTAAGGCACTGACTAAATTATTTGGCACCGCTAATGGCGCTATTTCTCGTTTGAGAAACAAGCATTACCCAATGGTGTTGTCTGCAGAGGATCGTCTCGAGATTAAAAATAAAAAAATATGCGGGGTTTGTAAGGGGGAGTTTGAAGAGGGGGATAAGGGGAAAGGGAAAAGTGGGGGGACGGGGAAAGTCAGAGACCACAATCACTTGTAGCAGGAAATATCCTCTGGGGGTAGTAATGTTAGAGGGGTAGTGCATCAATCGTGTAACTCAAACGTTAGTCAGCAGTTTTTTATTCCAGTTTTTATTCATAATTCAAAATATGATTTAAAATTTATTTTACCGGTACTGGCACGTATGCACAGGGAGAGAGGGGGAGTAGATAGTCCATGGGTAAATAATTCATTTACCTGTAACATCATTCCCAAATCAGCCGAGAAGCTATTGCTTCTCGAGCTGAAATGGCAGGTAGTAAATAATGGGCATACGTGCTGGAATAAAATCAGGTTTTTAGATTATTTTAGTTTTTTCCCAAGGCGTTAAGTCAATTGATTCAAGTGCAGAAAAGTGACTATTTTGATAGTTTTCCTTTGCTTAAACACCACTTTCCAGACAGTGAAAAGTATGACCTATTGACTTGTAAAGGTGTTTATGCATACGATTATTACTGTTCTGGCGCTCGGTTAAGCGAGGAGAAACTACCTCCAATTGATGCTTTCTATAATTCACTCACCAACAGTGAATGCACAGCCAAGGATTAGGAATTTAACAAGAAGGTGTTGTATATCGGGAATTGTAAAATAGGGTGGGATTATTGTAGACTGTATCTTCACCAGTGATGTTTTAACTCTTTTAGATATTGTTTGCAAGAACACAGATCAAATCTATTCAGAGTTTGGACTAGATATAGGCTATTATTTTTCCACACCACATTTGGTGATGGACTTGATTTTAAAAATTAGTAGAGAGGAAATAGGCTTAATAACTGATGTGGATCAGTACCTTTTTGTAGAAAGATCATTGAGGGGTGGGTATGTTTTTAATGGGGATCGCGTTTTGACAACCGATCCAAGCGGACAAAACAGCACCGGTGTAAAGTCAAATGCAGTGTTCTTGGACATGAACTCATTGTACCCCTCGGCAATGTCTCACTACTCTTTGCCGTATTGGAACTATAAATGGCTTGAGAATCCTTGTGAGTTCCCCGACATTAACACCGTCGAGGACAATGGGTCACAAGGATGGCTCTTTGAAATTGACGGGCACATTCCATTGGTGCTTCATGATTCAGTCAGAGATTTTTTCTACCTGTATCAATCCACCAGTGACTAGGGGCTCACTGAGACCCTACAATCGATCATTGGTTGAGGAAATGGGGATGCACTGGACCCCCTCAAAGCAAAAACTGATTGTAGATCTGGACCCTAAGGAGAATATCGTTGTTCATCATGTGCTTTTGCACTGGATGGTGAACAATGGTTTCAAGATCACCAAAATACATAGGGTCCTGCAATTCAGTCAAAAACCCTACTTAAAGACGTTTATCGACACTTTTGTTGATAAACGCTCTCGGGCAAACACCAAAGTAGAGAAGAAAATGTACAAACTCATTCTAAATTTAGCGCTTGGCAAAATGTGTGAAAGCGTAGCCTACGGAACGGATCTCGTTGCGACGTCGTTACTGACACTCAAGAGTGTACACGAATTATTGCTGACCCCAATTTTACAAATTCACGAACATAGAGGCTGGCATGGTTCTTCTACACAGGAAAAAGAGAAATGTGGTACTGACCAAGAATATATTAGGAGGTAGTTCAGTACTTGAAATTTCCAAGAAGCTCATGTTGTCGTTTTTTTACAATGTGTGCAAGGTACAATGGCCCAGGGAGAGGGAGGTTCAAGTTTACTATGGGGATACAGATTCTCTGCTGTTAAAAGTAAATACCGAGGATTTATTGGGGGATTTAGAAAATGGGGAACACATCAGCTCTCGGATGGATTTCGCCAGCTGGAATCTGTCCCTCTACCCCGAGTTGGTGAAACGTCAAGCCCCCAACCAGCTACTAATGTTAAAATCAGAGACGGGGAGTGATTTGATATCCAGGGGGGTGTTCCCGGGCCATAAAGTTTATTGCGCGGAAACTCATAATAGGGATGTAAAGCAGGCGTGTAAAGGGGTGCCTACACATTTTGTAAAGAGCAATTTCAACATGAGTGTGTAGAGAGACTATGTAGAGAGTAGCCTAGTGCCGAGAGCACAAGTGCTTGCAATTCGCTCACTACTGTATATAAATTATACTGTAAGAGTGGAAAAGAGTGCAATGTCATGTATATCCGACAAAGTCTTTGTGCTCGAGAATGGTATAAGTGTACTACCCCATGGCCACTACCGTATTTCAGACCGGGTTGAATGCATAGACTATCGCAATCAACTTGGTCTGGATAAATTAACCAGAATGCTCTAACTCAACCCTAACCCAAACCTGACCTTAATCCAACCTAACCTGTAGCAGCAGCAGTGACGGCGACTATTGTATACAGTTTTTTCCACAGCGCGCCCGGGGGGGGGGGGTAGTGGGTTCCCTCCACGGCTGGCCTTCGGCCCCGGGGCTCCCCGGGGGTGAGGGGGGTCCCGTCCGCGGCCGGCTTTCGGCCCCCGCTGGCCCGGGGGGGGGGGGTCCCGCCCGCGGCCGGCCTTCGGCACCGCGGCTCCCCAGAGATTGGAGGGATCTTTTAAATTCATAATGGTCAACTGTGCTATTTTTTAAAGTTCATGTCCATGCTCTACAAATAGTGTGTGTTTGTACAAAAATGTGTGTTCTTGCTGAACAAAAAGTGTTTTTTTTATGACAATAAGTGTTAGTGTTGTACAAATAGTGTTATTGTTGATGGACAAAAAGTGTTTTTTTTATGATAATAGGTGTTAGTGTTGTACAAATATTGTTATTGTTGATGGACAAAAAGTGTTTTTTTTTATGTCAATAATGTTTGAACAAATAGAGTTTTTGTTCTTGTTGAACAAGTGTTTTTTTTATGTTGTTCATGTTGAAAAAATAGAGTTTTCATGTCGAATAAATGACCATGAAATATTGTTTTCGTTGTTCTTGTTAACGTACTAGATAGATCTATGGGAAAATTATTAGTACTTATTCATTGGACAAGTATGATTTATAGTTAGTTGTAGTCCAACTGTTGTCAACAGCAGCAGCATGTATCAACTTAAAACACCATTCAGATCGTTTCTGTTTGGTCCATTAATGTCGGGGGAAACGACACTTTTAGCTAAAATAATTCAAAATTATAATAAAATGTTTTTCGAAAAACCAAAGAAAATTTATTATTGCTATAGTATTTGGCAGGAGTCCTATGATCAAATAAAAGCCATTGCCACACCCATACCAATACAATTCATACGGGGACTTGATGTTTTCAATAGTATTGAACCAAACTCGTGGCTGATTATTTATGATTTGGCTGAATCCATTGAACAGTTCTCACAGGAAATGCTACAGCTGTTCACCGTTCGCTCTCATCATGAAAACATTTCCATAAACCTAGTTCTACACAATCTGTTTCATCAGAGCAAATGTATGAGAACCCTTGCTTTGAATTGCACCATCTATATTATCTATCGAGTTGTTCGTGATTCTAGCTCGCTAATAACTCTCAATAAGCAAATATACACAGGCGCCCCCAAATTTCTGCTGTCAGCGTATACTCAGGCGACAAATAAGCCCTACGGCTACATTTTGCTAGATCTTAATCAGAGCACACCCGAGGATCTACGTGTAGTCACAGATATTTTCGACAAAGAAATTACTGTATATCTTCCGGTGAACAGTATAAAAAGCTATTAGTTGCCATTATGACACTGAAGAATCTACACGAGCAACGACATTTATTTTCCGTTTTAGGCACTTCAAAACCTCCCCTCAGGAAGGCCATACTCAAACAAGGTGTTGACAATGATTTCATTAATCTAATATCTGAACTTTTTTTAAATTGAACTGAGGGCAATGTACACTTGCCAAAAGGTGTTAGACAACAGACAAAGCAACATCGTTCCATTCAACGTGCCTTGGCGTGCAAAAACAAGGGAAAATTTTTTAAAAGAAAACATCTTCTTCAAGCGGGCGGTAGCTTTTTTACACTTTTACTGCCAATAATTGCAGGACTTGTAAACAGTTTTCTCTAGAGAATGACTAAACCCTATAAATTGACACCATTTGAAAATGTCCTCTCGCCCGTCGAACATTTTGAAGACAATCTAAGCAAATTCATTAATGATGAGAATATTGCTGATGACAAAAAACTGCTTTTACTTCAAGATTCATTGCGACGTGTGGACAAACATAGACCTTATCGTGAGAGACCCGCTGTCACCGTTACAGATCCCTCTAAATAGGAAACATCTCCTCAAGATTCTGTAGCAGTGCAATCAAAGGAGAAGGAATTGAATTCTATATTTACATCAATTGGAAAGCTATTGCCAATGACCTATCGAGGATAGAGTAAAAGAGTATTAACATATCTCATATTGGTAACTGGTGATGATCAAGTGAAAGTCAATAGCATAGGGAAACATATCGTAATTCAGGAAAAAATTAATAATCTAGTTGATTTAATTTGTGATATGTTGACGAATCGTAAAGGACTTTTATCATTTGACAATAATCTATACACCTTTCTATATGCATTAAACTTTCCCAAAAGTCTTATTGGCAATAAGCAAATTCTAAAGAAACTAAGAGAATATAGTCCTCCAACAACGCCAATACCAACACCATTGAAAAAGAAGATTCAATATTGGAAAATACTAGCAGGAGCAGCAGCAGCAATGATTTTATAACACCTGTGACTGCTAGTCAAAAGCGAAGACGGATTGATTCACCCTCCAGTGTGCAAAAGGGGAGTGGACATTACACTACATGTTTGCGTTCAAAATGGTTGAAGTTCTGAAACATGTCTATGAAAATATTGGTGTAGCGGGGAGTTTAAGTTCCCCAAAATGCTTTCTAAAGTTGCCTCTGACATAGACGGCGGCAGCACATTAAAAAAAGCAAAAGAGTATCTACAGAATGAACCGAGTTACTCACTGCATCGGAATCGCAGGCTTCATGGAAAACAATATCGATAAACAAAAGCCTTCTTCCCTCTGCATATAATGCAAACGGATCTTTTAACTTTAGACGCGATTCAACGGCGTCACAATGCACCCAACAAATATATTCTAGTGGCAATCAGTGTCTTTAGTCGATATGCCTATGCCATCCCATTACGGTCAAAGAGAGGTGTTGAAGTTGCTCATGCTTAATAAAATATTCTTGAACAGGATTGCTATAGAAAAATTCAATCGGATCGTGGTAGTGAATTTGTTAATCCCCATGTGCAAAAGGTTCTATTGAAATATAATCCAAATTTTATCATAGTCACAGCCCAATAAAGGCTGCATTGGCTGAACGATTGATAAGAACGATTCGTCTATTAATTTCAAGATATTGTTCACTGAAAAATACACCTGGTTTTATTCATGATTTATCTAAAATCATGCGGATATACAACCATCGACCTCATCGATCTCTATCCAACTCAAGCCCTTGGAACGTTCATTGCAGTGAAAATACATTTGATGCTTTTTCTAAAGCAATATTCCAATGGTGAAAAAGAAAAAAATGTGAAGAAGAAGAAATTCAATGTTGGTGATACTGTTCGAATTAATAGAACCACCAATATTTTTGAAAAGGGGAATTATTTATGGAGCACTGAACTTTTTAAAGTGTCCAAAATCCTGGACACCGAACCCACGACATATCGACTGCGAGACACCAAGGATGATGAAATTTTCAGCGGTTTTTATGAATATGAACTGCAAAAAGTTAGAAACATTAGTGAAATTTATCAAATTGAAAATATGTTAAAGAGTCGTACTCGCAGGGGCCAGACACAGTTGCTTGTTCGCTGGCTAGGATACAACTCTGATTTTGATTCTTGGGTCATTGCTGAATATATTAGCAATGCCCAATGATTTCTATGTGACTTTCATTTCCAATGTATCTGATCCTCTCAACAATGACGTGAATAGAACAAGTGATTTTTGGACGAAACTCTCTCCCACTATCAAATTCGACGACAATGGAAAGTATGAAGTGGCTCTTGTTGACTGTATTCTCAAAAATACCTACGACATCCTGAGAAAAGATCGTAAATATGAAATATATAAATATGAAAAAAGGGCATCAGCCCTTTCTATTTTCAATTGAATGAGCCCCCTTCGAAGTTCCCACGACAACTCCTTCGATACGAAGTGCCCTCTTCTAAACAACAACAACAAAAACAAAATATTACTAATAACTTTCGACTATTAAAAAGGGCACTAGCCCTTTGACTTTCAAATCGAATGTGCCCTTTTCTGTAGTTTCTACGACAACGCCTTCTATAAAACCTTATATGTCCCCGGGGCATAACAAACCCTTGTCTTGAGGGCTGTGGCGGAGTATCCTCCTCAAAAAATATTTTCTATCTGTAAATCAACTACAATGAACAAAATGGCTTTCTCAAAATTTTTATTGGATGTGTTTGGTGGAGTGATTGGCATGGGGGGGGCTAGTTGCCCTCCAATCACTTTCGACTATTAAAAAGGGCAATAGCCCTTTGAATTTATAATCGAACAAGCCTGTTTTGAAGTTTCTACGACAACGCCTTCTATAAAAACATTATATGCCCCCTGGGCATAACTTAAAACCCTTGCCCTGAGGGTTGTGGGGGAGTGTCCTCCTCAAAAACATAATTTATATCTGGAAGTCAACTACACTGAAAAAAATGGCTATCTCAAAATTTTGATTGGATGGGTTTGGGGGAATGATGGGCCTGGGAGGGGCTATTTGCCCTCCAATCACTTTTGACTATTAAAAAGGGCACTAGCCCTTTGAATTTCCAATCGAATGAGCCTTTTTTGAAGTTTCTACGACAACGCGTTCTATAAACACCTTATATGCCCCCCAGGGCATAGCTTATAACCCTTGCCCTAGGGGTTGTGGGGGAGAGTCCTTCTCAAAAACATAATTTCTATCTGGAAATCAACTAGCCTACGTTAAACAAAATGGCTATCTCAAAATTTTTATTGGATGTGTTTGGCAGAATGATGGACGTGAGGGGGGGGGGGGGCTAGTTGCCCTTCAATCACTTTCGACTATTAAAAAGGGCACTAGCGTTTTGAATTTCCAATGCCTTCTATAAAAAATTTATATACCCCAGGATATTACTCAAAACCCTTGTCCTGAGGGCTGTTGGGAAGTGTCCTCCTCAAAAACATATTTTCTATCTGGAAATCAACTGCGCTGAACAAAATGGCTATCTCAAAATTTTGATTGGATGAGTTGGGGGGAATGATTGGCGTGGGGGAGGGGCTAGTTCCCGTCCAATCATTTCCGACTATTATTAAGTGAACAAGCCCTTTGAATTTCCAATCAAATGAGTCTGTTTTGAAGTTTCTACGACAACGCCTTCTATAAAAAACCTTATATGCCCCCATGGCATAACTTAAAACCCCTGCCCTTTGGGTTGTGGGGGAGTCTCCCCCTGAACAAAATGGTTATCCCAAAATTTTGATTGGATGTGTTGGGGGGAATGATTGGCGTGGGGGGGGGCGGGCTAGTTGCAGTCCAATCACTTTCGACTATTAAAAAGGGCACTAGCCCTTTGAATTTCCCATCGAATGAGCCTGTTTTGAAGTTTCTACGACAATGCCATCAATAAAAACCTTATATGCCCTCAGGGCATAACTTAAAACCCTTGCCCTGAGGGTTGTGGGGGAGTGTCCTCTTAGAAAACATATTTTCTAGCTGGAAATCCACTACGCTGAACAAAATGGCTATCAAAATTTTGAATGGGTGTGTTTGGGGGAATGATGGGCGTGGGGGGGCTAGTTGCCCTCCAATCATTTTCGACTATTAAAAATGGCGCTAGCCCTTTGAATTTCCAGTCGAACGACCCTATTTTGAAGTTTCTACAACAATGCCTTCTATAAAAACCTTATATGCCCCCAGGGCGTAACTTACAACCCGTGCCCTAAGAGCTGTGGGGGGATTGTCCTCCTCAAAAATATAATTTCTATCTGTAAATTAACTACATAGAACAAATCGATATCTCACAATTTTGATTGGATTTGGGGGAATTATGGGCGTGGGCGGTCTAGTTGCCCTCCAATCACTTTCTACTATTACAAAGGGCACTAACCCTTTGAATTTCCGATCGAATGGTCTTGGTTTGAAGTTTCTACGACAACGCCTTCTATAAAAACCTTATATGCCCCCAGGGCATAACTTAAAACCCTTGCCCCGAGGGTTGTGGGGGAGTGTCCTCTTTAAAATGATATTTTCTATCTGGAAATTAGCTACGCTGACAAAATCCATATCTTAAAATTTTGATCGGATGTGTTTGGGGGAATGATTGGCGTGGGGGGGCTAGTTGCCATCAAATCACTTTCAACTATTAGGAAGGGCACTAGCCCTTTGAATTTTTAATTGAATGAGCCTGTTTTCAAGTTTCCATGACAACGCCTTCTATAAAACCTTATATGCCCCCAGGGCATAACTTAAAACCCTTGCACTGAGGGTTGTGGGGGAGTGTCCTCCTCAAATCATATTTTCTATCTGGAATCAGCTAATGTGATAAAATGCCTATCTCAAAATTTTGATTGGATGTGTTTGGGGAAATGATGGGCGTGGGGGGGGGGGGCTAGTTTCCCTCCAATCACTTTCGACTATTAAAGAGGGCAATAGCCCTCTCAATTTTCAATCGAATGAGCCTGTTTTGAAGCTTCTAAGACAACACCTTCTATAAAAGCGTTATATGCCCCCAGAGCATAACTTAAAACCCTTGCCCTGAGGGTTGTGGGGGAGTTTCCTCCTCAAAAACCTACTTTATATCTGGAGATCAACTACGTTGAACAAAATTGCTATCTGACAATTTTGATTGGATGTGTTTGGGGGAAAGATGGGTGTGGGGGGGGATAGTTGCCCTCCAATCACTTTCGACTATTGAAAAGGGCACTAGCCCTTTGAGTTTCCAATCGAAAGAGCCTTTTTTGAAGTTTCTACTACAACGCCTTCTATAAAAACCTTTTATGCCCCAAGGGCATAACTTAAAACCCTTACCTTGAGGGTTGTGGGGGAATCTCCTCCTCAAAAACACATTTTCTATCTTGAAATCAACTACACTGAACAAAATGGCTATCTCAAAATTTTGATCGATGTGTTTGGGGGAATGATGGGCGTGGGGGGGCGGGGGCTAGTTGCCCTCAAATCACTTTCGACTATTAAAAGGGGCACTAGCCCTTTGAATTTCTAATCGAATGAGCCTGTTTTGAAGTTTCTACGACAACACCTTCTATAAAAACCTTATATGCCCCTAGGGCATAACTTAAAACATTTGCCCCGAGGGTTGTGGGGGAGTGTCCTCCTCAAATAGATATTTTCTATCTGGAATCAGCTAAACTGATAAAATGCCTATCTCAAAATTTTGATTGGATGTGTTTGGGTGAATGATGGGCTGGGGGGGGGGGCTAGTTGCCCACCAATCACTTTCGACTATTAAAGAGGGCAATAGCCCTTTGAATTTTCAATCGAATGAGCCTGTTTTGAAGTTTATAAGACAGCCCCTTCTATAAAAGCGTTATATGCATCAGGGCATAACTTAAAACCCTTGCCCTGAGGGTTGTGGGGGAGTTTCCTCCTCAAAAACCTATTTTCTATCTGGAAATCAACTTCGTAGAACAAAATGGCTATCTGATAATTTTGATTGGATGTGTTTGAGGGAAAGATTGGTGTGGGGGGGGGCTAGTTGCCCTCCAATCACTTTCGACTATTAAAGAGGGCAATAGCCCTTGAGTTTCCAATCGAAAGAGCCTTTTTGAAGTTTCTACTACAACGCCTTCTATAAAAAACCTTATATGCCCCTAGGGCATAACTTAAAACCCTTGCCCTGAGGGTTGTGGGGGAGTCTCCTCCTCAAAAAGATATTTTCTATCTGGAATCAGCTAATCTGATAAAATGCCTATCTCAAAATTTTGATTGGATGTGTTTGGGGGAATGTTGGGCGGGGGGGGGGGGCTAGTTGCCCTCCAATCACTTTTGAATATTAAAAAGGGCAATAGCCCTTTGAGTTTCCAATCGAAAGAGCCTTTTTGAAGTTTCTACTACAACGCCTTTTATAAAAACCTTATATGCCCCCAGGGCATAACTTAAAACCCTTGCCCTGAGGGTTGTGGGGGAGTCTCCTCCTCAAAAACATATTTCCTATCTTGAAATCAACGACGCTCAACAAAATTGCTATCTCAAAATTTTGATTAGATGTGTTTGGCGGAATGATGGTCATGCGGGGGGACTAGTTGCCCTCCAATTACTTTCGACTATTAAAAAGGGCACTAGCCCTTTGAATTTCCAATTGAATGAGACTGTTTCGAAGTTTCTACGACAACCCTTTCAATGCAAATCTTATATGCCCCCAGGGCTAACTTAAAACCCTTGCCCTAAGGGTTGTAGGGGAGTTTCCTCCTCAAAACACATTTTCTATCTGGAAAGCAACTACGTTGAACAAAATGGTTATCTCAAAATTTCGATTGGATATGTTTTGGGGAATGATTGGCGTGAGGGGGGGGGGCTAGTTGCCCTCCAATTACTTTCGACTATTAAAAACGGCCCTAGAGTTCTCGATTTCCAATCGAATGAACCCCTTTTGAAGTCTCTACGATGACCCCTTTTATATGAAGTGCCCTGCTTTAAAGAAAAAATAATAAACTGTACATTGTGTCAACATTAATCTTATATGCCCTCAGGCCCTAACTTAAAACCCTTGCCCCGAGGGTTGTGGGGGAGTGTCCTCCTCAAAAAGATATTTTCTATCTATAAATCAACTACGCTGAACAAAATGGCTATCTCAAAATTTTGATTGGATTTGTTTGGGGAAATGTTGGGCGTTGGGGGGGGGGCTAGTTGCTCTCCAATCACTTTCAACTATTAAAAAGGGCACTAGCCATTTCAATTTGCAATCGAATGAGCCCTTTCGAAGTTTCTACGACAACTCCTTCGATACGAAGTGCCCGGGTATGGAGAAAAAAACCACAAAACACACATTGTGCCCACATCGTTCTTTACTTAGGCAGCGCTAGCGCGCTGCCTATGATCCCGGAAAAGACCATCCATCAATAATTATAAAGACGCGAGAAAACCACCAAATCCGAAAGAAAAAAAACAAACAAAGACCTAGAAACAGAGCAACAATAAATGACCACCTTCCGTCGTAATCCTGGAAAGGGAAATCCTTCAATAACTATAAAGACGTAAGAACAGCACCAAATCCAAAAACGACAATATAAAACACAGACATAGAAACTGAAAAAAAAAATGACCACATCTTTTGTCGTATTCCTGGAAAGGACAATCTATCTATAATTATAAAAACACAATAAAATTTTCTAGTTTCCTTTTCTAGTTTACCGGAACCATGTTTTCTATTTAGCTCTGTAGAGGCGTTTCTGTTTTCATGGTTGGCGAAACGAGCTCTTTTATTTTTAGTCTGCTCAGAAACGTCCAGACTGCAAGTCTAGCGTTTTTGTGCTAGATTGGCAAGTGAATCCGTCTTCGATGTATTTCATCCTAGGAGTTTCTCTTCATTGAAATGGTGAAGAAGCACCTCGTCTGTACAATTTTCACTCTCGGTCCCATAAAAACTAGTGTTCTCCAGCCCCTTGGTTACCTCTTTTTCATTATTGTTTCTTGGGGTAGGATGTAGGGCCGACATTCCGCCAATTTGACAAGAAATTTCTTTGTTTTCCTGTCCCATAAAAACTTGTGTTCTCCAGCCCCTTGGTTACCTCTTTTTCATTATTGTTTCTTGGGTGTTAATGAAACCCCTCGGTATCATTAACAATGTTATAAAAAATCCCCATCTAAAACTCCAGTTTTTCCAGCAGCTTGGTTTCATTTATAATCCAATGAAAATCCTCGTCTGAAATTCCCGTTGCGATCAATTGAGTTATTATTTCCAGATTTTGCTCAAAACTTCTATTTTCGCTCATTTTCAGTATTTTATCATGTTTTCTGTAATACGAGTACAAGGTATGTTAACATATATATAATCTCAGTAAGTGAATAGTGAATATACTTGTGATTTATTACAAATAATTTTATATATTTCAGGAAAAAAAAGTTATGGAAATAAGGACATGTTTCTTTATTATATCACATGGAACATTCTGAACACTAAACAAGAAACCTAGGAGTCAGACAGCATTCGCCATTTTTCAAGTCGTTATTTTGCAAAATAAAAATATTCAGCAGCCAATTGTCCAACAATAGCCGAGCACACATGTTTATAAATCTTCGTCATCTTCCGGAAGAGCAACATTCTGAGCTTCCGCAAGTTCCCCTTCAATCTGCCGTTGCCAATTGGGATCCATCTGGACCTCAGGGGGTTGAAGGGCGGGCATGGCAACAAATTCCAAATTTGGATCACCAATTAGTTTCCTTGCAAGCCAAAGAAAAGGCTTCTCAAAATTATAATTCGATTTCGCAGAGATGTCATAATATTGAAGGTTCTTCTTTCGGTGAAATACAATAGACTTGGCTTTAACTTTCCTATCTTTAATGTCAACTTTGTTACCACATAGAACAATTGGAATATTTTCACAAACTCGAACTAAGTCTCTGTGCCAATTCGGGACATTCTTATACGTGACCCTTGAAGTTACATCAAACATTACGATGGCGCATTGTCCCTGAATATAATAACCATCTCTAAGTCCACCAAATTTTTCTTGTCCAGCTGTGTCCCATACATTGAATCTGATTGCACCTCTATTTGTGTGAAAAACAAGTGGATGGACTTCAACACCTAATGTCGCAACATACTTCTTCTCAAATTCACCTGTCAAGTGCCTCTTCACAAAAGTAGTTTTTCCAGTGCCTCCATCCCCAACCAGAACCAATTTAAAAGTAGGCATATCATAAGCCATTTTGCTTCACTTTATTCTATCCAAAATCTTCAAATAGAAAACACGTTAGTAATGGCGGGATAGCGAAGTCTTCTTCTATATGCTCACAGTAAGCCAAAATAATGATATTTTGAATTTTTTTCGATCGAATTTTCAACTAAACAGAGGATGAAAGAGTTTTGCATTTTGCAAAAACGCCCTTTTACTTTTATTTATTATTTTTCTCATTTGAATTTAACTGCTTTTGCCTGGCGAATGTTTTACGTCACTTAAACAATTTCAGTTTAGTATGACGTCACTTAAAGAAGTCTTGCAATACAACAAGTCGACCCGTACGTATTTCTGTGAGTGCTTTGCTTTTTTCTTTTTTTTTTTGTTAGTTTCGTTAGTTAACATATCGTTGCTATATACAATTAATCAGAAAAACTTTTTGCACAAATTAAGATTTTAAAAAAAAGCAAAGAACTCCATTAAACCAAAATGAACAAAAATAGAACCAAATAATCTACCAAGCATTCAACTACCACAAATCAGTGTCAAACTCAAAACGAGAAGAAATTAATGTGAGTAGGGTTTTAAACCCTATTCTTTTTATAAAGCCAGAATATAATTTGTGCTTTGCTAAAAAAAAATCAAATGAATTTACTGAAAAAAGTACATTGTCAGTTTAATATACATATGCTGATATTTATTCCTTAAAATCTTAATTACATTTTGTTTTTTTTGAAGTTAGAAGTGAAAATATTAGAAGAATTTTTCAGTAAAGTACAAATTGTATTCTGGCTTTTAGGAAGCATATGGTTTAGAACTCTACTCAGATTAATATCTGCTTGTTTTGATTTTGACTTATTTTTATTTCTGTTTGTTTTGGGTTTCATTTATTTATTGATTCTATTTCTATTTTTCTGATTCTATTTCTGTTCCCTTTTGGTTAAATGAAGTTCTGTACTTTTTTTTGAAAAACTTATTTTGTGCAAAAATTTTTTTGATTAATTTCTGTTCGTTATATTTTGACAGTCGTTTTCAGGGAGAAAGACTGAGCCTCTTCTGAAGTTAAACAACCATCCCTTCCGTAAAAAGCATTAATGCCCCCTGGGCATAGTCTCTGGGGTTTGTTTAAACCCTAAAAGCCTTGTTATATGATATTTAGACTATTTTGAATAGAATAGCTATCTAAAAATTTCTATTAGACACATTTCGGGACAATATGACGTGTGTAGGGGTGAGAGGGTAGCTGCCCTCTGATAACTTTGAATCTTAAAAAGAGCACTAGAGCGTCTAGATACCAATACAATGAGCCCCCTTTGAGGTTTATGACCACACTTTCAATAATAACCCAAAATTTTCCAAGGGCACAACTTACAACCCTTGCCCTGAGGGCTTAGGGGATTTGTTATCCTCAAAGACATAATTTCCAGAATTTTCTGATAGGCTTAACAAAATGGCTGTATCTAAAATTTGATTGGAAGTATTTAGGGAAATGATGAGCGTGGAGGGAGACATTTGCCCTCTGATCACTTTTGACTAATAAAAAGGCGCTAGTCCTCTTAATTTCTAATCAAATAAGCCTTTTTTGAAGCTTCTATGTCAAGACTTTCTATAAGAACGTTACATGCCCCAAGTGCATAACTTACGACCTTTGCATCTTTACATCTAGCACGAAACAGTAATCGGTCTGTAATCAGAACATTGATTCGTATTCCCTCCTTTGTTTGGAAGGGGTGAAGTGGTAGCACGAGAAAAGATAGTTGGAAGAACTCCAGAAGAAAGAATAGTAGTAAAAAGAGTAGCGAGAAGAAGGATTGATTTGGGGGATGCCCGTTTTATATGGTTTGAATGTTTACCATCATGATCAAAAGAATCCTTACTTTTTAGAGCTTTAATTGGTGCTGTTACATCTTCAAGAGAAACAGATAATTTATTGTTTGGGCAGGGCTTTGGTTTAAACAATTATTATTACGACGTCTAGAATTAACCGAACTCCAAAGCTCATTCTTATCACTAGTAATCTTTGAACCAATTTCATCTTTTATAATTTCATTATGCAAACGCAACTCAGCCCGAAAAACGCGTTTAGTTAATTTCATACCATCATAAAATAGACCAGATCGCGGTTTTCCCGCGCAATTCCAAAGGTAACAAGCTTGAGATGCATTATTTTGGCTTTACCTTAAAATCGGGTTAAGGTTCCAACCTAAAACACAAAATCCCCGACGAAAAGAATCAGTCGTAAATGCTTTATTAGCCCCAACTTTTAGATTATGAACAATTTCAAGGTAAAATGGATCAATATCAATTTGATGAACATCTCTAGAATAATTCACAATTATTATAGCTGAAAGAACATCAGATTTTTTATGATATTTGCACATTTTTTCCCGATCCCAGATCATTTATTTACAATTTGAATTGTAAATAACAACAGAACGATGGATAATTTTAAAAGATGGAATTTGAATATATAAATGAAAAGAAAGGTAAAAATGGTCACTAATAGACATATCCAATCCACCATGAACAGGCTGTGGCAATAACGCTTTATTTGAAACAAGCAGATGGTCTAGATTAGAACAAGAATCAGAATTATGGACATACCTAAAACCCGCATCTTTTGAAACTATAGTAAAAACCGAAAACAATGATTTCGAGTGGAGGAGTGGACATTAGAAATAGCAAGGTTGCAGTTAAAGTCCCCGCAAATAAGCCACTGAAAATCCGATGGAATTTTCGCCACAAATCGCGGTAATTCTAAACATGCAAAATTGGAATCAAATCTGAATCAACAGTATGATAATTTGTTGGTAAATATCACGAGAAAACGATAATCCCTGGGATTCGAACAGCAACAAAATACCAATTAAGGGTAAACACTGAAACTGAAATATTCTCTCGAATAAATATGCAAACGCCTCCAGATCGTCCGCCTGTTGGA
Source organism: Artemia sp. Qi Xiang Cuo (assembly GCF_049724085.1). NCBI lineage: Eukaryota > Metazoa > Arthropoda > Branchiopoda > Anostraca > Artemiidae > Artemia > Artemia sp. Qi Xiang Cuo. Next base: position 9,701,546 of record NC_142805.1, read on the forward strand.
GTAGCTGGAGATATAAAACACTTAAACTGCTGCGACAGGCTCGAAATAAGACCAGTAGAGTGGTCCAGAAGGTGATGCTCTTGCAGACACAAAATATCCAGATCGCACAGCATAGACTGCAATACATGTTGTTTATCACCAAATCCATTCAGATTCAGAGATATAATCATTGCACTAATCATTTTTTATCCTTTGCAACTTTTTCGGTCAACCATTTGATGCAAAAGCTAAATCCAGTATGCTCATGAGATCCACAATGGAAGCAAAACGGTTCATTCTGGCAAGGGTTGTTCCTAGAATGAGAGTCTCCACTACCAAGACACTTGAGACAACGTTCCACGCTAGAGCAGCCCGACGATATATGCTCTAGCGATCCGCATTTGTAGCACATTCGCGGTAAAAATTTATAATCAGTTAGCCGGAAATGTTCGTAGCCAATGTGAATCCCATGACGCAAATAATGAGACTTAGCTTTCGTATACACGATATGATTTCGAAACACCGATGCGCTGTATCTTTTCAATACCTTGGTTAGAAGCACACACACTCTCTGGATCGATTGGAAAGTCCACTCGTGACAATAAACCAACAATTTTTGATTTGTGAACCTCAGTTTTACCGACCATTTTATTCAAACAGGCTTTCAAGTTTTCGGCGTTTTGTCTTTTCGTATGAATGACCCATTTCGGTTGCTGGGATCCTGAATCCTTAGAAAGTAAAATTCACACTATCATCAGCTCCATCCTACGACTTCAGAAAAGCTTCACGCTTTAAGGTATCATCACAATTTTTTGGCGGTGAATCTACTCTACTACAAGACCCACTGTTTCTAACTTGCTATTCAGCGGAGGCTAAGATTTATCACTAAGTTTTTCTTTATTTATACAGCTCAAAACCACGCTCTGTACTCCGTCACAACCGTTCAGTTCAGTGTGGCCAGATTGGCTTATTTTACGCCAAACTGGCTTATTTTGTTGGCGACTGGCGTGAAAATTTTTGGGACTGGCTTGTGGCTTAAAACTTGGCTATTTTTATTTTGAGCTGGCTTATTTCTTGGCGTGATTTACTTTTTCGGGAAGAATTTATATTTTTTGGCAATTCATCCGATTTTCGAACGAACGAATGCTCACGAAAGGTCAAAATCACGTTTTAACTCTATGGTCAAAATACGAATCAAACCGCGGCACTGCGGTGAAGTTTTCAAATCCTAAGAGACACGTGGCTTCGTAACAACAGCATAAAAAGCATTAGCCATTAAGTCATGGAGTCGAACTACAGCTGAAGGTACAGTATATTAGCTGTTACTTATTAGTATAGAATAACGCCAGGAATCAAACTCATAACAGGCATGTCTGTAACATCTAGAGATCCTGTTTAACTGTTTAGTTCATGTGAGTCGTCCAAGAGTTGTCATGCTGTCATCATGTACACTCTAGCTATTTTCTGTGGTTTGTATTTCTGTACAAACAGATTCGGTACACAGCCTAGCCGACTGGGTACATACCCCTATGCATTGGGTACTGCCCCCGATATATTGGGTACCCCCATACCCGTTTTCACTTTTTGTCTAGGCCTATTCTGAGATAACACATTTATTTATTTTTGAGGTTTTCTTTGCATCACTTCAGTTTAAATATGCTCAAAGGAAGAAGCAAATTGGTCATTGTTTTTCTTAGAATACATTCAAAAGTGAAAATTGTTATGGGGTAGTTGGGGATATTAATTGTTTTATGTACTACCTTCAACATAGTGAGCTACTTCACCCCTGCAGTAGTACACCACAGGATCTGTACCTAAGAATTTGAGTGCTACACCCCACAATCAGTACTACATTAAACATGGCATAGATCCTACTACGCTATATATGGAGTAGGTCCTGCTATGCTATATATGGAGTACTACACTTGGTTAGATGTAGGTATCAAATTCTGAGGTACAGATCCTGTGGTATACTGCTACAGTGGTGAAGGAGTACATAATATGTTGATGGTTGTACATAAAACAATTACTCCCTACCTGGTATGGGGGGTACCCAATGCATTGAGGTTCGTACCTCAATGCATTGGCTACCAGCAAATTGGGTACATGCCACAGAAAAATAGCCGGTGTACATGACTGGTTTGCACCCCCATTTTTAGCAGTGATGAGCATCAGCTTGTGACATAAGCAAACCTGAAGCAATCAATCTTGTTTCAGAGTCACTTTTATTCATTTTCCCCAATGTGTTAGCCTATAGTTAAATACTAGAGAAATTAGTTATATATAATATAGACTAATAGCAAATATGTAATAAAGTACCATATAATGCTAGGCCTAATGAAAATATCAGAGAGATATATAAGTATAGGAGCAGGATAAGTAGAAGAGTTACCCTTGCTTTGATGTCTGATTTCTTTGTTACTGTTGCTGTAGCCTAGGCCTATAGGGTAAAACTCCTAGTGATTAGCCAGTGCCTAATCTGAGCTGTATCTCTGATTAGAATGCAGTACATCCTTTACCTGGCAGCTGAGACTTCAATCTTGACCACTACTAATTTTCAGAATTATCAATCTTGGCCAATAGTCTACAAATCTTGACCACAACATTGATAATTAAACATGAGACATTACCTTTAACAGACAGCAACAATGGAAGTTATCCTATAGTTTTGTTATTCTGAAAAAAACCGTTCAGATTTTGAAATAAGCAAGGTTCATTGTTATATTAAGTTTAATCAATCAACTGTAGACAATCAAGGCAAGTGTCCTGAAAATCAGATCATTGACCCCTCTTTTTTCTGGGCTGGGTTAACAATAGATCCAAATCTTTAATTTGTTCTTCTTTTCTCATGATAAGTTCATACACTTCTTCTTGGGAGAATTCAATGTTTACTGAATGAGATAATCCCTTACTACATAGTTTCTCTTGTTGTAAAAATTATGTTACTGTTATAGTAAACTGCCTTGTTGTAAACACTGCTTATTAATATTCAAAATGTGGATGAATATGGAAAGATGTAAATCAGCTATTAGCTAATATTGTGAGGTAACATCATAGTAGAGTTTATCTAATTCAGTATAGTCAGCGTATTATGACCTACTATATAGGGTGTTGTAGATTTAGATCCATTGACAGTTTTCTTTCCAGTATTTTACAATTCAACAGTATATGTTCAGGGGTTTCTTCTGTGTTTTTACAGTACCTGCAAAATGGGCTATTGGCAACTTCTCCATTTGGCTGCTTTATTTTGTATGAAGGAGAGTGGTGGTTGAAGTTAGCTGTATTTGAACACAGGCAGTTGAACCAGACTGATTGTATACTAGTTGGAAAGGGGGATAAATTTAGTGTCTTTAGTTCAAGCAATGTTTTTAGTCATAATCTAGTTGTATCCCTTATAGTTAGAAATTTCACTGGTTCCATTTGGTTTTTTGCTTCTTGCTTTTCTATCTTGTCTGCTTTTTCATTTCCTTCTTTACCTAGATGACTAGGTATATATTGAAATTTAGTAACAAAGCCTAATATTCCAAGGCTGCTTAGGTTTTCTTTGGTTTGATTTAGGCCTATGCCCAGTGTTTCAAAGTTAGTGTTTCATAGGATATAGAGAGCAGATTTAGAGTCAGAGAATATTACTATATGTTAATTGCTCTGTTTCAGGTTAATTAGGGTCTCTAAGCACAAATTGATTGCAGCTACTTCAGCTGTCAGTGTGCTGGTCCCTGCTTTGTGTTTTTTCACAATGCATAGGCTGAGCTCTTTTAAAAAGCATCCACTTCCACATCCCTCTTCACTTAAAGATCAATCAACATATACTTGGGCATATCCATTAAATTCCCTTTTTAAGAGCTGTTTGAAATCATGGATTGCAGTTTGGGATTCAATTTGTTCCTATTTTGAGGGGAGGAATTCTACTTTAACCCTGGGCTGATTGATCCCCAATTAAATTCGAATTCAACTCCTCCATACTCTCCTCCAGACTACTCATGCTGGATGGGCTTATAATAAAAATTAACCAGGAAAATATTAATTTTTAAAAGATTTAATCAGTCAGAATAACATAATTACAAGTGTAACTTGACCCCACAAAACCCCTGGAGAAAGGTATTTAAGTTATGGCATTTGTCTATTGTTTATATAAAGAATTTGCTATTGAGAAAGATGTATGAATTTTTTCCGTGGGGGGGGGGGGAGGTTTGGGGCACTAGGACGAATGGAAGGAATACTCAGATAAACTTCAGAGAGGGCTCATTTGATTGGAAATTGAAAGTTCTAGTTCACTTTTTAAGCATCACAAGATATTGGAGGGTAGCCAGCTCCCACCCCCCAAACCTCTTTTTTTCCTGATGCATCCAATAAAAATTTTAAATGTATCCAATAAAAATGTTCAAAGATCATATAATAAAAATTCTGGTGCCAACACAACCCCCCAGGGCCCAGGGCATGCATTGTAAGTTGTGCCCTGGGGGCATATATGAGTCTTATGGAAGGGATGCTCATATTCACTTTTAAAGAGGGCTCATTTAATTGGAAATTGAAAGTTCTAGTTCAGTTTTAAGAGTCAAAAGGTATTGGAGGGCACTGAGCCCCCCTCCCCTCCAGTCTCTTTTTTCCACAAAACTCACCGGAAATACCTTTGAGATAGCTTTTTTTTAATTATTTAAATTATAATATAAAAAAAAATTCAAGGTCCACACAGCCCCCCCGGGCCCAGGGGCCGGGGTTGTAAGTTACGCCCAGGGGAATATATGGCTCTTATTGAAGGGATGCTTGTAAAAACTTCTGAGATGGCTCTTTTGATTGGAAGTTGAAAGTTATATGTCAGTTTTTAAGAGTAAAAAGAGATTGGAGGGCAAGTAGCCCCCCCTCCATGCTCCTTTTCCCTAAATACATCCAATAAATATTTTGTGATAGCCCTTAAGTTAAAAATTTCTCAAAAGTCAGATAGCCAAAATTCAGGTGTCCTCACTACCCCCCAGGGCCTGGGGCAGGCATTGTAAGTTGTGCTGCATTGGGTCACAGAGTATCATTATAGTAATCGGAGGTCCGACTCAGTGAAATTATGGGATACAGAAATTGCATTGCACACACGGACAGTGCTCAAACTAACACAGGAGAAATTGAGCTGGTGGGCGTCCTCGTCAATAATTTTCCCCGAACTGTTGGACAGGAAAGTAAGCATGGTCGAGCATTTTCTGAACATAGCGCGCGGGAATTTCTGTAAAGTCTCTAGAGTTCCACATGGGGTAGCGGTTTATCGCAATTCTAATAAATGCAGCCTCAAAATAATCTCTACACTGGAACTGAACTTCCGCAATCCAGGGAACAAATTGAAAGGTGGATAATGCCAGTAGGATCAAAGGACCTGAATAGTGGTGAGCATTTCTATAAAACGGCCGTCAAAACTTGGACACCATTAAAAGTAAAGTTAGATTTTGGGCAAAAAATTGTCTGGCTTATTTTTGGCTTGTTTTTCAAAGGCTGCGGCTTACTTTTTTGTTCACAATCTGGCCACACTGGTTCAGTTCATTCAATGCACCCGGAGTAGTAACATCCCTGTGTGAGCGCTATGTAAAATTTGCTGTGAAATATCTTGGGCGTTTGTTTATCGATCTATTTGAAAATTATAAACATTATTGGATAGAGAAAAATACAAAAAATTATTTGATAAGTTGACAAGTGAAGTGCCTAGTAAATTATCTTGGGCGTTCGTTTATCGAGCTATTTGAAAATTATAATCATTATTGGATACCAATATGGTTAAGAAAAGTGGAAATTGATCAAGACAAAGCGATTTGGACCAGTCTAGAGGATCCATGGAATCAACTGAAAATTTTTCAAAGTTGGATAAAGTCCTTGCAATCGTCGAAGAAACTAAGAATGATATTTCAGAAATAAAAAGGAAAATCAGTGACATTAAGTCTGGTTTAGCGTCATTAACGTCTCGTGTTGAAGATTTGGAATTAGCAAAAGTGACCCACGAAAATGAGTTATCCAGTATTAAGCAGGAAATATCGGCACTACGTAAACAAATTGCAAAGGAATCTGGTTTTGGTGAGTTAGCTACGAGAGTCCTTGTGGTAGAAAACATGGATAGAAGAAGGAATATTATTCTATGGAACATTAAAGGTGAATCTAAGTCAAAAGCTAAGGAGCATGTTAACGCCTTACTTTCCCAACATCTTGGGATTAATACCCAATTTGAACTACTTGAGTTTACGGATCGATTTATCAAAATCCAGCTCCAGGATGATAAGGACAAATTCCGTATCCTTCAGGGAAACAAGAAATTGCGTGAAAACCCGTTCAGAAGAGTAGCCGGAAGTGAATCTCCCTATGTCTATATAACAGATGATGTGACAAAAGGTGTTCGTGACATTCGTAACTCCCTGAAAATCAAACAGAAAGAATTGAGAGAAAAGGGAGTCAGTGCTTGGATCCCCCCAGTCGTCCCACCTGTATTATGCTAGATTGAGAATGAGCAAAAAGTGAAGCTTAAATGGTGTAATGTCGCATAAGTCAAATGCGTAAAAAATGTATCGGAAGTGGATTAAAGTGTTTTTTTAGTATGTTTGAATGGATTTGTGATTGTAGGTAGCTGTGATTTAGCTCAGGTATCCGTGATTTAAATTGCGCTCGCCTTCGGGTAATGATTAGGATAATGGTTAGAGTGAGTATGATGTCAAATATTGTTTATGTATTACTTTTTTGTTCTTATTTTTTATTTTCGAAATTTTTTGTTGCCTTTTATTTTTTTTTTCTTTATTTTTTTTATTTTATTTATACAGGCTCACAGAGATGGGATTCGAAGTTTTTTTTGAGTTTGGATTATTGATGAGTTAAGTTTTGTATAAATTCCTGCTGGTAGGTTGGAGGAACTTTAAAAAAATCCTCTTGACATTAATAATTTTTTTCATAGGTTTTAGTCACAAGATCAATATTTGCCAGATTATTATAATGCACCTAAAAATAATTTTTTTTTTTTTCTTTATCTACCACATTTAAATAAACATTTTAAACGACTGTCATTTTGGAATTGTAGAGGATTAAATAGCAGCTTAAATTTTTTGCATGATTTTCTTAAAGGGTCGTCAACAGATGTGTTAGGAATTTGTGAGACATTTCTTGATAAAAATAATACATTCCAACATTAATAAAATTATAAATTTTTTCATGCTAGTCGAAAACAGAATAAGAGAGGAGGAGTTGGTATTTTTATACGAGATGTTTTTTTCATCTTCTTTACGTAATGAATTTATGGTTTGGAATGTTGAGATGCTATTTGAGAGTTGTGTAGTAGAAGTGAATGATGGAAGAAATACTTTTTTGTTAATTGCAATATATCGGCCACCATCGTCTAGTATTCAAGGGTTTTTAAGTCAATATGAGTCGTTGTTAGATGCCCTCACCCAGCAACACCATCCATTTTATGTAATGGGGATTTTAATATTGATTTAATGCGACATAATGTTTCGACATCGAATAAGGGATTAGAATTTTTGAATATTTCATTTTTACATGGTTTGTCACCTACCTGTTTACTACCATCAAGAATCTGTAATAACCATGCAACTCTTATTGATAACATTTTTACATCTGAAAATTGCCTTGATACCCATATTATTTTGAATGATACATCTGATCATTGTGTTGTTGTTTCTGACTTCTCTGGATCAGGAGTGGAACGTGAAAAGGGACGAAAAAAAAGTTATAAAAGGACATTTAACCAGAAAAAGATAGATGAGATGAAAGTCAAAATAGGATATATAAATTGGAATGATGTCCTAAATGTTGAAGACCCGAATCATTCAATTGCTTTATTTTATAGTAAATTTAACCAAATATTTGACCAAGTATGTCCTATGGTATTAAGAAAGAGTAAGGATTTGCCTCGTAGACCATGGGTTACTGAAAGCCTGTTAAAGAGTATAAAAGAAAAAAATAGATTGTATAAGGTGAATATGCAGTACCCAAATGAAATTAATATTGAAAATTTTAAAAAATATAAAAATCGGTTAACTCTTGTTCTCAGAGAAGCGGAAGCAAAATATTATCAAAATGAATTTTGCAAATGTGATTCACCTCGAGAAACATGGAAATTAATAAATGAAAAAATAAATAATGTTAAAACAAGAAATATTCCGTCTCACATTATAAGTCATGAATGAGTTAAGATAACTAATGAGAGAGGGATGGCGGAAGCATTTGCTGACCATTTTAGAAAAGTTGGACATGATCTGGTGGATCAAATTTCTGCTGGAAGACATAATCACAAAAAATATTTACCAAATAAAGTAGATAAGACTATATTTATGTACCCTATCCGGTTTTCGGAATACAAAAAAGCCGTTACTAGTTTGAAAAATGGATTTTCGGCAGGATGTGATGGTATATCGACTTCTCTGTTTAAAGAATTAGCTGGTGTACTTTTTCAGCCGCTTTTATATATTTTCAATTCTTGTATACAAAAAGGATTTTTCCCAGTTTGTCTTAAAGTAGCTAAAATTTTACCTTTGTTTAGAAAACGTGATAAAGATAATCCAAACAATAATTGGCCTATTACTATTTTATCAACTGTTTCTAAAGTTTTTGAAAAGATAAAAAAAAGTAGATTTATTTCATTTCTGGAAAAGAATAAGTTTTTTTCTCCTAATCAGTTTGGTTTTTTGAGTGGTAGATCAACAGAGCAAGCAGTAGCTGCTTTACACCATTTCTTATCAGAGGCTATGGATGATAGTTATTTGGAGTCAACTACATTTTTTGACATAAAAAAAGCTTTAGATACAATAGATCATGCAATTCTTTTTGATAAGTTGGAAAATATAGAAATCCTTGGAATAGCTCTGAATTCAATGAGATCGTATTTATCTGACAGACGTTTTAAAGTCAAAGTTTGTGAAGAATCATCTCATATTTTCCCTTTAGAAAATATAGGGGTACCGCAGGGATCTGTATTGGGGCCGATACTTTTTTTGATTTATGTAAATGGTCTTCCAAATTGCATGCCTTCAGGTGATGAGTTACCAATATTGTTTGCGGATGATACAACAATTAGTTTGAGGGCGGGCAACGAGGAGGACCTACGATTGTCCTTGGAAAATGTTGCTTTGAATGTTAATTCTTGGTTTCATGATAACCGATTAATACCTAATTTAGAGAAGTCGGAATTTATGGTTTTTGGGAGAAGTTCGAGGTCAGTGAAGCGTGTGTCATTTCAAAGTATTAATAATGGAGCTTTCTCCATAAAAAAAGTGGATTTATTTAGATATTTAGGTATTTATATTGATTCAACTCTGTCGTTTAAAACGCATATTAGTAAACTTAAAGCAACAGTGTCCAGAAATCTCGGTTGTTTGCATAGATTAAAGTTTCTGTTTCCATACCAAATCATTAGAAATTTATATTTTTCATTAATTGATTGTTATTTCCAGTATTGTCCGACTGTTTGGATGCTGACTTTCCCTTCGCATTTACGAGGACTCCAAATTGTTCAAAATAAATCAATAAGAATTCTGGATCATTTTTTAGCACACCCTAGGAAGACAGAGGAATTATCTGAAATTAAAACATCTTTTCTATTTCTTGATATTCTGGATTTACAACAAATTTTGCACCTTAATTTGGGCATATGGTTTTTGAAAATCCAACATAAAGATCATTTTTTCAATAGTATGAAACTTTTGGTTGAAAATAAACATAGCCATTTATCAAGAGTTAGGATTAAGTTTCTTTTCCCCTTTGGTAAAATTGAGAGATCCAGACTAAGTTTAAGATATCAAATTCCTCATATTGTGAATAAATATAAGTTATTTGAATTAGTAACTGAATCACCACCACTTTACATATATAAAAAGAAATTAAAAAAGATGGTCCTTTCAGCCTACAGTAGCGGGGATTGATTGTATTATTGATTTATTAATAAATTGTTAAGTAAATCCCATCCCTATATCCGTGAGTCGATAGTTAAGTTATGTATGTTTTTTTTTTTTTTTTTTTTTTTTTTTTTTTTTTTCATTTCTTCTTTAAATTTAATTTAAATCATGTTATGTTGTTATCAAATTTTCTTTTCTTTCTGATGTTATGTTAGCGGGAAGTGTAATTTTTTTTTCCCCTATTGTTTGATAAAGGAGACATTACGAGATTCCTCTCTTCTCCTTTGTATAAAATTTATGTATATGTTTTTGTTAAATAAAGTCAAGTCATCAGCTCCATCCAACGATTTCAGAAAAGCTTCACGCTTTAAGGGATCATTACAATTTTCTGGCGGTGAATCTACTCTACTACAAGACCCACTGTTTCTAACTTGCTATTCAGCGGAGGCTAAGATTTATCACTAAGTTTTTCTTTATTTATAAAGCTCAAAACCTCGCTCTGTACTCCGTCACCACTCTCTTTCACCACAGCAGGAGTCTCCGCCACCTTACTTGTGACGTAATCAAGTTTATCAATAATGCTAGAAAGATGCCGGTTCCAGGTTTGATTGGCACGGCTAAAGTGAGCATTTTGATCCGTATCTATCGCAGGTATCGCATCACTTGCAGTCATGACGAATTTCAGATTTGGCAGGCAAGGGGTTGCATCCTCAGAAATAAGGATGTCTAAAATATTCTGCGACAGGCTTTGCTTAGCAGAGGGACCGCGACATGTAAGAAGTTTATGCGTGGGATTCACTAAAGATGTTAGGAGGCTTCTAGCTTGATCAAGATGTTCAGTCGAATAGAAGTTTGCACACGCAGATATACAGGAGGCGAACGAAATTCCTGACTGTAGACAGTGCCGGAAAAACCTTAAAACTGGTGAATAAACAAGAGTCTCTGAAAGAAGCGGGATCTACAAGGAAGCAGGTTTATCAGCAAATCTCTCGCAACAGTCCGAGCACTAATACATTATAATACTGTCTTCCTCAATGCTCTGAAGAGATTCACAGCGGTTATGGCAGAGGCGACCACAACCCCCAGTAGATGTGTTACAAATAACTGTTCCTCTGCTTGCGAGACTGAGGCTCTCTTTGCAAACTTTGCATCCTGTCTTGTACGACTTTACAGAAGCCATGACAGCCATTTATCAATTAATAGTAATAAAATATAAATATCAACTTGGTACTATGTGCTAAGGAAGTGGAAGGGGGCTACCCCAAACCACTACCCCGCCTTTGCCTGGGTAAAACTATTACCAGATAAAATTTCTGCTTACGAAAGGTGTTCTCCTCGGTGATCTTATATCCAAAAAACCAGTTCATAAACGCTAAAAAATCTATCACCGCGTATCGCGCCAAAAGTCATTTCATTTCACATAGCACCCTACTTCGCGTAATTTAATTTATTGTAATTTATTTCAAACTTAATCCTTATTCCAAACTAAGTCACTGAATTAAATTCAAGTTCAAGCAGTGAATTATAACTTCATATAAACTTCAGAGAGGGCTCGTTTGATTGAAAATTGAAAGTTCTTGTTCACTATTTAAGAGTCAAAAGACATCGGAGTGCAACTAGCCCCCCCCCCCCTCTTCTCCACGCCCGAAATGCATCAGATAAGAATTTTGAGATAGACATTTAGTTTAAAAAAAAGTTCAAAGTTCTGAAAAAAAAATTCGGTGTCGACACAGCCCTCCCGGGCCCGGAGATAGGAGTTGTAGGTTATTCCCGGGGGATATATGTGGTTGTTATGGGAGGGATGTTAATGCAAACTTCATAGAGGGCTCATTTGATTGGAAATTGAAAGTTGTAATTCACTTTTTAAGAGTCAAAAGTGATTGGAGGGCAGATAGCCTCTCTCCATTCTCTATTTATTTTTTTCCAGAGGCACTTCATATAGAAGGGGTCGTCGTATAAACTTCAAAGGGCGCTCATTCGATTTTAAATCGAGAGTTCTAGTGCCCTTTTGATATGACTGAAAACTATGTGCGTCTTGAAGAGTCTTTGAAAGTATAAACAACATCAAATTAAATATTTGATGTACAATGATATTAATTGTTGAAAGATCCATCAGTTCTAGAATTTATTTCACTGTAATTGTATTTTTATTTTCAATTCTGTAAGAACTGGAAAAGAAAATATTTGTAATAGTACTCGTTTTCAGTTAAGCGCCAATGACGCAGTAGGCTTTTGGTTTTTACTTACAGTTAGGAAAAGAGGCAGTATCCAAACACTTGTTCGTTGTGAAACTATATTCGTCTTTAACAACTTTAAAAAGAGCTATTAAATTAAATTGAATATTTGGTGCATAATGATATTAATTGCTGAAAGCTCATCAGTTCAAAATGTTACTATAATTTCAATGTTTATTTTCAATATTAAGTACAAAAGAAAATATTTGTAATAAAATTATTTTTCATTAAAGCGCCAATGACGCAGTAGGTTTTAGACTTTTACAGTGAGCGAAGGAGGTCATACCCAAACTCTTGTTTGTAGTGATTTTTGTTCCTTTCAAGCTTGATTTGCAAATTCAAATTAAGTTTCAGTTGTTTCAAGATTTATTTATTAATTTACATTAATATCTATTGTATATTTGTTTGCATTTATTGTTTATTTGATTTCTGTTCGTTTTAAGTTTCATTTATACTTCAATGGGAAAATATTTTTTTACATTTTTAGCTTGAGTTTCATATTCAATCGAAGCATTTCTCACTTTAGGATCTATTTATTCATTTATATTATTACTTGTTGTATGTTTTTGCTATGATTGTTTATTTAATTTCTGTTCGTTTTGGGTTTGATTTATTCTTAAATACTAGTTTCTGGTCATTTTGAGTTTTAATTTTAAATTGTATTTGTATCTGCTTAGCTTAAGTTTAAAATTGCCGTTACTTTTCTTTGAAAAGCTTATTTTTAGGAAAGTTTTTTTTTTTTTAATTAATCACATGAAAGCACCAAGTCACAGTCAACATCTTGAAGAACTATACACAGCGGTTACGTAAGGCCAAAGAGTTCTTTTGCTACGAATAAACTGGTCAGAAACTGTCCTTGCTTCATTGAGCTTGTTAACTGATGGGCCTTTGCGGAAGTCTCAGCATTCGCATTTCCTTCTTGGAGCTCTTCCAGCGCTTCTAAAATTGGCTTATAGAGCTTCACAGGGCGGCTAACGGTATCGTGCCTCTCCACCCACCATGTTTCACAAAGAATAATGAGAGAAGTTTTTCTAGATTCTGGTATGCATTGTCAAATTCTGTCTTTGAGTACCTGAGTACGGAAGGGGGATGAGTCGAAAAAGTTCCAGATCAGAGATATTGTCCCAAAACACGTTTTCGTGACTGGAATGGAGCTAGCTGAAGTGATTGCCAGGTTGAGTGTATGTGCTCCGCAGGTGGAAATAAACTGCTCGTGGATACTGATGTCTCATCCAAGATTGAGTGCCTCTTAGGTGCCCACTGATAGCAGCTGCTCCGTCACACCCCTGTCCTACAAGCTTGCTCAAATCCAAAGCATGGTTTTTTCAAGGTTTCTAATATTGCGGTGGCCAGACCTTGTCTGGTTAAATCTGATACGGGAACAAACCCAAGAAAATCCTTGCGCAAACCTCTGTTTAAAATATACTAGTAGAATAGGTCTATGCAGTTTGCCAAGGCCCCCGTACAAACAGGTTTTTTCTAGTAGTTACATATCATCACACTCTTTGCCAAGAGGAACGACGAACCATATATGAGTAGAGATGCCTTATTGAGTCCGGAACGAACACCAAATATGGGCATAGAATACGGAACGAACTCCTTATATGGGCATAGAGTCATTAGGGAGACAGATTACGTAATGGGGTCAATGACCTCTTTTTTCCAAGGTCAATTTATTTGATGTTTATATGTGTAATAGCTCCGGGGCGAAGGTTGCACATGCGCATTGAATTCTAACGGGAAACAATGTTATTGATCTGGGACTCGAGGGGGAAGTGAATTTCCGAGAACTTGATTGCGTAATCGATCGTGAATGAGGTGTCCAGAAATGATTGTCGATTTCCGAGAACTTGATTTACATAATCGCTAGGGAAATTATTGATTCACGAAGGGGAGAATTAAGAAACATTAAGGCTTCTTTAATCTTAGGTCTGAGGAAGGGGGAATTAAGAAACAAACATGGCTTCATTGTTGTTTGGTTATCTTAACCTGAGAAATAGCACCTGTTAACTTGATTGACATAATCGCTAGGGGAAATTATTGATTCACGAAGGGGAGAATTAAGAAACATTAAGGCTTCTTTAATCTTAGGTCTGAGGGATAAACATTCTTTAGGACAGAGAGAAAAATTAATATTCTAGTTTTAAATAGGGCTTCATTGATCTTTAGTGTCAGGAATTATAATTGACATCACATGTTATCATGGAATTATGCGGGAGTCTCAAGAGATAGAAATTCTATTTTTAAATACGGCTTCACGGAGCTTTAAGTCGGAGAGATAAATTGATATTCTAACGAAACCCTAATAGTTTAGCTAGGAAAATTTATGAGATGAAGAGATTAACGTAGGAAAGGGTTTCCTAGAAATTTGAAATGCGTTAGCGCAGAGATGCCAAACAAAAGGAACACGCTGAAATTACGTTTAGGGATTATTTGGGCGAAACCGTTTTATCCATTTTATGGGATTATTTTGGCGAAACAGTTTGAGACATTTGAAAGAAGATTTTAAGAAAGGTTTTAGAAGAGAATTTGAGGGTGAAACTCTGTGGTCGTTATAATACACAAGTTCCATTTGAACAGTGTTGTGAGGTCCTCTACCCCAACCCCAAAGGGTTCCGATCCCCCACCCCAACCCCGAAGGAAGCCCCCGGTACTCAAAGGTCCCCCAAGCTCCCAAAGAGCCCCAGCCCCCCAAACGCCCTCCTCAGACCCTCAAAGGCCCTCCTCTGGTCCTCAAAGGGCCCCCGGACCCCCAAAGGGCCCCCGGACCACAGAGGCCCTCCCCCGGTCCTCAATGGTCCCCCGGGCTCCCAAAGAGCCACCGGCGCCCCCAAAGGCCCACCCAGACCCCCAAAGGCCATCCCCGGGCTCCCCAAAGGACCATCGAGCTCCCAAAGGACCAACCGGGACCCAAAGGCCCACCACCGGTCCCCCAAGGTCACCCAAGGACCCATAGAGCCCCCGCCCCAAACGCCCTCCTCAGACCCTCAAAGGACATCCCCGCCCCCCCCCCAACGGCCCATCGAGCTCCCAAAGGACCAACGGGGTCCCAAAGGCCCTCCACCGGTCCCCACCGGGCCTCCCGGCACCCACACGCCGTCCCTGTCCCACACAGGCCCCCCAAGCTCCCAAAGGACCACCGGCGCCCCCCAAGAGCCTCCCCGACCCCCACAGGACATCTCCGGGCCCCCCACAGGCACATCGAGCTCCCAAACGTCCAACGGTCCCCCAAAGGCCCTCCACCGGCCCCCAAATGTCCCTCCGGACCCCCAAAGGCCCTCCCTGTGCCCCAAAGGCCCACCGGGCCCCAAATGTCTCTCCGGTCCCCCAACGGCCCTCCCTGTGCCCCCCCCCGGGCCCCCGTCGTTCGTTGGTGGGTGTTGTCTGAAACCGATGATTTGGGATGTTTAGTTTGCTATTTCAGGCTTTTCTGAGCTAAGGTTTCCTAGTATTTCGTAGGTGAATGTTGTCTGAAACCAATAGTTTGGGATGTGTAGTTTGCTATTTTTGACTTTTCTGAGCTAGGTTTCTTAGTCTTTCATTGGTGTATGTTGACTGAAACCGATGATATGGAATATGTAGTTTGCTATTTTTGACTTTTATGAGCTGGATTTCTTAGTCTTTCATAGATGTGTGTTGTCTGAAACCTATGATTTGGGGTGGGTCGATTGCTACTTTTGACGTTTCTGAGCTGGATTTCTTAGCCTTTCATAGGTGTTTGTTGTCTGAAAGCTATAGTTTGGGATGACTAGTTTGCTATTTTTGACTTTTCTGAGCTAGGTTTCTTAGCCGTTCATAGGTGAGTGTTGTCTGAAACCTATGATTTGGGATATGTAATTTGCTATTTCCGACTTTTCACAACCGGATTTCTTAGTCTTTCGTAGGTGTGTGGTGTCTGAAACCTATGATTTAGGATGGGTGGGTTGGTTTTTTATGACATTTCTGAGCTTGATTTCTTAGCCATTCGTAGCTGTGTGTTGACTGAAACCTATGATTTGGGATGGTTAATTTTCTATTTTTGACTTTTCTGAGCTGGATTTCTTAGCCATTCGTAGGTGTGTGTTGACTGAAGCCTATGATTTGGGAGGTGTAGTTTGCTTTTTGGACTTTTCAGAGCTAGGATTCTTAGTCACTCATAGGTGTTTGTTGTATGAAACTTCGAGTTTGGGATGACTAGTTGGCTATTTCAGACTTTTCTGAGCTAAGCTTTCTTAGTATTTTGTAGGTGAATGCTGTCTGAAACCTATAGTTTGGGATATGTAAATTACTATTTCGGGTTTTTCTGAGTTGGATTTCTTAGTCTTTCATAGGCGTGTGGTGTCTGAAACCTATGATTTGGGAATGTGTAATTAGCTATTTTCGACTTTTCTGAGCTAGGTTTCTTAGCCTTTCATAGGTATGTGTTGTCAGAAAATTATGATTTGGGATGTGTAGTTTGCTATTTCAGGCTTTTCCGAGCTAAGGTTTTCTAGTATTTAGTAAATGAATGTTGTCTGAAACCAATAGTTTGGGATGTGTAGTTTGCTATTTCGACTTTTCTGAGCTAGGTTTCTTAGTCTTTCGTTGGTGTGTGTTGACTGAAACATGTGATTTGGGATATGTAATTTGCTATTTTTGACTTTTCTGAGATGGATTTCTTAGACTTTCATAGGTGTGTGTTGTCTGAAACCTATGATTTGGGATGGGGTGATTGCTACTTTTGACTTTTCTGAGCTTGATTTCTTAGCCTTTCATAGGTGTTTGTTGTCTGAAACCTATAGTTTGGGATGACTAGTTTGCTATTTTTGACTTTTCTGAGCTAGGTTTCTTAGCCGTTCATTGGTGAGTGTTGTCTGAAACCTATGGTTTGGGATATGTAATTTGCTATTTTTGACCTTTCATAACCGGATTTCTTAGTCTTTCATAGGTGTGAGGTGTCTGAAACCTATGATTTGGTGTGAGTGGGTCGCTATATTTTTACTTTTCTGAGCATTATTCCTTAGACATTCGTAGGTGTGTGTTGACTGAAACATAAGATTTGGGATGGTTAATTTGCTATTTTCGACTTTTCTGAGCTGGATTTCTTAGCCTTTCATAGGTGTATCCTTTCAGAA